>NW_022630145.1:0-60283 GCF_010909765.2 Amblyraja radiata | reverse complement strand
TATATATATATATGACTACAAGACTGCTAAACAGCTTCCTGCCACAGTCTGTGAGGCTGCTAAACACTCACTCTGTACTCATGGTCACCTGATTCTGCGGTTCTGAACGGACATTTTAATAACTCTGGCACTGGCCACTCAAATCAGCTGCCACGGACATTTTAATGATCACTGTTTTTACCTGCTTTTAACTATTAATACTGTTCCATCAGGGACTGGATAGTTTTTACTGTTATTATGTGTGAAATGTTTGAAGTTTCATGTGCGATGCTCCGGTATTCCCTGGGAAACGTCTTTTCATTTTGCACTGTGCAACTGTTGCTTTGCAAGATGACAATAAAGTTTGATTTGATTTGAGTCGATCCTTCTAAACTCCAGTGAATATAAGCCTCGTCTTTTCAATCTTTCCTCATGACAGTCCCACCATCCCAGGGATCAATCTCACGAACCTACGCTGCACTGCCTCAATCACAAGGATGTCCTTCCTCAAATTAGGCAACCAAAACTGTACACAATACTCCAGATGTGGTCTCACCAGAGCCCTATACAACTGCAGAAGGACCTCTTTTATCCTATACTGAAATCCTCTTGTTATGAAGGCCAACATTCCATTAGCTTTCTTCACTGCCTGCTGTACCTGCACGCCAACTTTCAGTGACCGTTGTTAGCATTCATAACAAGAGGAGTTGAGTCTAGGAGCGGGGAGGTTCTACTGCATTTGTACAGGGTCTTGGTGAGACCACACCTGGAGTATTGCGTACAGTTTTGGTCTCCTAATCTGAGGAAAGACATTCTTGCCATAGAGGGAGTACAGAGAAGGTTCACCAGACTGATTCCTGGGATGTCAGGACTTTCATATGAAGAAAGACTGGATAGACTCGGCGTGTACTCGCTAGAATTTAGAAGATTGAGGGGGGATCTTATAGAAACTTACAAAATTCTTAAGGGGTTGGACAGGCTAGATGCAGGAAGATTGTTCCCGATGTTGGGGAAGTCCAGAACAAGGGGCCACAGTTTAAGGATAAGGGGGAAATCCTTTAGGACCGAGATGAGAAAAACATTTTTCATACAAAGAGTGGTGAATCTGTGGAATTCTCTGCCACAGAAGGTAGTTGAGGCCACAGTTCATTGGCTATATTTAAGAGGGAGTTAGATGTGGCCCTTGTGGCTAAAGGGATCAGGGGGTATGGAGAGAAGGCAGGTACAGGATACTGAGTTGGATGATCAGCCATGATCATATTGAATGGCGCTGCAGGCTCGAAGGGCCGAATGGCCTCTACTCCTGCACCTATTGTCTATGTTTCTATGTGATGAAGGAAGGCAGAGAATGTTATTGCCCCATGGTATAGTCAGATCTATTCCAGACAAGCAGGGAGTGAATGGTTCCCGGGGTCAGTCAGCGGGAGTGTAGGGTTGAGGTCACAGTCAGTGAAGCCGCGATCATATTGAGTGGTGAAGCAGAGTGTGGGGGGGGGGGGGGGGGGGGGTTGGGGCATTTTAGTCCGAGGTAACGTATTGAACTAATTGCTCAACCTGTGGACAAAGGTCGCCCAGTCCAGTCCACCTTCGAACTGGGCACCAGGAGCCCTGAGAGGGTCCCTGGAATTTGGCATTGCCTTGCTGAGTGAAACGGATTGAAGGAAATCAGACAAACAACATGAGGTGGAGAGTTGGATCTGATGGAGTTTGAACCAATATCCCCTTTGCTGGAACAATGCCGCCCGCTCCCAATTTCCATCCCTCAGTATCTATCGCCACAATTCCCAGTCTTTGGAGTTTCTCAATCAATTCCCTGAATAAATCACTGTCTGTCTGTCTGTCTGTCTGTCTGTCTGTCTGTCTGTCTGTCTGTCTGTCTGTCTGTCTGTCTGTCTGTCTGTCTGTCTGTCTGTCTGTCTGTCTGTCTGTCTGTCTGTCTGTCTGTCTGTCTGTCTGTCTGTCTCAGCAGGGATTTCACTCGGCTGATGTCATCTGTTTGTCAATCATTTCAAAATCTCTATATTTAAACTCTGTTGAAACTTCACTGTCCCGGTGGAGACGGGAAATGGTATAAAATCCCCAGGAATGTTGTGTCCCAACATTTCATTCCGAGACATTACCGGCAGCTCACGGGGACACGTCGCTGGGCAGAGAAAATGGGGGAATTGCGGTACAGATATGCCAGTGTGGAGAAAATCCTGTACGCGATCATTGCTGCCGTTGGAATCCCTGGTAAGTGAGTGAGCAGAACAATTCTAGTTTTATAAATCCATCCGTGTGTTAACTGGTGTTGTCCTGATTCTCATCATGTTACAAGTTCCCAACTGATGATCGTTGTACAAGAATATGTGAAGAATATCAATCCTCTCTGTGAAATATTTGTGAATTAACGCTGCTGTGATTTGTCTTATTTTCAGACAGCTGAAACTAAGCCTCTTTTTCTCTCACTGCTGCCGGCCGGGAGCCACTAGAATATTGTTCTTCCCTTCAGTGGCACCTTGCACAGAGTTGTCCCAGTGGTCGGGACAGGCAGGCAGGCAGGCAGCTCTCCGGGACAGTGTGACTGGGAGAGAGGGGTTCACATTGTGAAGTTCACTGTGTGTGAGTTATTGATTAGAGTGAACAGCCACTCGCTCCTGTGTGTGTGTGTGTCTGTGTGTGGTGTGTGTGTGTGTGTGTGTGTGTGTGTGTGTGTGTGTGTGTGTGTTTGTGTGTGTGGTGTGTGTGCATGTGTGTGTATGTGTGTGTGGTGTGATGTGTGTGTGTGTGTGTGGTGTGTGTGTGTGTGTGTGTGGTGTGTGTGTGTGCATGTGTGTGTATGTGTGTGTGGTGTGTGTGATGTATGTGTATGTGTATGTGTGTGTGTGTGTGTGTGATGTGTGTGTGTGTGTGTGTGTGTGTGTGTGTGTGTGTGTGTGTGTGTGTGTGTGTGTGTGTGTGTGTGTGTGTGTGTGTGTGTGTGTGTGTGTGTGTGTGTGTGTGTGTGTGTGTGTGTGTGTGTGTGTGTGTGTGTTGTTACTGTACTGAACTCACTGTGGAATGAATCCATTAACGGAGCCACTCTGCTGCCGGATTCCATGTTGTCCCTGCCTTCCCTGTTGAAGCCTCCACGTCCCCATCAGATGCCGAGTTCCCAGAGCCCTGGTTAAACGGGGCCGGCCGCTCACGGTTAAGTCTGTGAAAGCGGCTCCATCACAGACTGTGAGCAGCAGCAGGGTTCACTATAGAAAGGACCATTGCGCCTATTGTAGCGGGTGGGTGGCTGCTCGTTCCCTCTCTGCCCTTTACCCCGTCTGCCCGTCGCCTTATCTCTTCTCCCCTGAAGCAGGCAGGCAGGTCGGGCACAGTCGGAGCCGGCTCTGACATTGTTCAACTTGCAGCAGCCGCGCACCGACTCCAACACTCCTGATCTTGAGCTGAAAGTCGAGCCGGTGTTCAGCCCCGGAGACCCCCCGTGTTGAGTAAATGCCCAGTGTCCGTTCCCTTGTCTTTCCGCAGTGAATTTAGTGGCGATTGTGATCCTGTCCCGGGGAAAGTGTGGCCTCTCCACCTGCACCACTCGTTACCTGGTGGCCATGGCAGCGGCCGATCTACTGGTCCTCATCACCGAGGTCATTTTGACTCAGCTCCGATATCATTACTTTAATTGGAGTTTCCTGTCCATCACCCCTGTGTGCAGTGTTAACCTTGTACTGAGGTCTGCAGCTACAGACTGTTCTGTCTGGTTCACCGTCACTTTCACCTTTGATCGCTTTGTCGCCATTTGTTGCCAGAAGCTGAAAACTAAATATTGCACCGGGAAAACTGCGGCTGTGGTTCTGGCAACAGCCGGCGTCCTGTTCTGTGTGAAAAACATTCCCCGCTACTTCACACAGGAACCCCGGACAATCATCGACAATGTCCCGTGGGGCTGTAACATGGTGGACAGTTATTACACTGACCCCGGGTGGGTGGCATTTGACTGGATCGACACGGTTTTAACTCCGTTCCTCCCTTTCGCTGTAATCCTGCTGCTCAACGCTCTGACAGTCCGCCACATTTTAGTGGCCAGTCGGGTCCGTAAGGGGCTGAGGGGTGAGAGCAAGGGGGAGAACAGCAGTGACCCGGAGATGGAGAGCAGGAGGAGGTCTATGGTTTTACTCTTCACCATCTCCGGCAGCTTCATCCTCCTGTGGATGACGCTGGTTGTAAACTTCGTCTATTATCAGATCACAGGAATTGGAAAAGATATGAATGATTCTCAATATATCTTTCACTACGTCGGGTTGTTGCTGAGGAATCTCAGCTGCTGCACCAACACATTTATTTACGCGGTGACCCAGTCCAAGTTCAGGGAGCAGGTGAAGAGCGCGGTGAAATATCCGCTCACCTCAGTGTTTCGGCTCATTAATAAATCCCCGCCCTGAGCCCATCCATCCATCCATCCATCCATCACAGAGGCGGCCGCAGTCTCTCCGCTCCCGGCTCCGGTTCCGGACATTCACCGCCGGACGAGGGAGGGAAGGAGGGAAGGAGGGAAGGAGGGAAGGAGGGAAGGAGGGAAGGAGGGAAGGAGGGAAGGAGGGAAGGAGGGAAGGAGGGAAGGAGGGAAGGAGGGAAGGAGGGAAGGAAGGAAGGAAGGAAGGAAGGAAGGAAGGAAGGAAGGAAGGAAGGAAGGAAGGAAGGAAGGAAGGAAGGAAGGAAGGAAGGAAGGAAGGAAGGAAGGAAGGAAGGAAGGAAGGAAGGAAGGAAGGAAGGAAGGAAGGAAGGAAGGAAGGAAGGAAGGAAGGAAGGAAGGAAGGAAGGAAGGAAGGAAGGAAGGAAGGAAGGAAGGAAGGAAGGAAGGAAGGAAGGAAGGAAGGAAGGAAGGAAGGAAGGAAGGAAGGAAGGAAGGAAGGAAGGAAGGGAGGAAGGGTAAAGGGCTTCCATAACGCACTGTTGTCTTTACTACTTTTATTAGTAACTCACAAACAATACTGCACTAGCTGTACGTGGTCCGTCACACGAGCTAGAGAGAGATCAAGGGATGGGGAGGTTACATTTATACTTGTGATATAGGGAGTGGTTAGTAGTGGTGAGGTCACTATGTTAAAGGCACATCTACATCCTTTCCCTTGGAAACAAGCAATACAGTAGTGACGGGGCGACCACGTCTCATGCGCTACGAGCAGGTAGGCAAACAGTTAAACAAGCAGAGGAGCATACAGCTAAGCAAATTCACCATAACGGACAGGCGGCTTAACCAGTCGGCCGGACCGGGTCCGCAGCTCGCCATCTCCTCCCTCTGCAGGAAGAGCAGGAGCCGGAGCGGTGGAAGGAGCCGGGGAACCCGGAGGAGAAAGAGCCGGCGGGGGCAGAGGCGGGGACATAGTGGTGGAGTCGGGTGGACGGGCAGGCGAGCCAGGGGAAGCAGGCGGCGAGTGAGGCTGAAAGGGCCGCGAGGCAGGGAACGAGGCATTCGCGGGGCGGCAGGCAGTGTTGCGTTCAGGGGAGGGGAGAAAGGGACGGCAGGCGGCGGAGGAGGCTCGTTGACAGGCCGAATATGTTGGCGGGTCCGCCGGTAAATGGTGCCGTCGTGGTTGACCAAGTAGGAGCGTGGCGAGCCCGCATCACCGACAACGGTGGCAAGCTTAGAGGGACCGGAGGGGGACTGCATCCGGACGACTTGGCCGGGGAACAGACGCGGAAGGGGGCGGCATGACTGGTCGTGGGAGCGCTTCTGCACTACGTGCTTGTGAGCAATGCGCTCCTGGACAGCAGCTGGCTGGAGGGGAGAGGGCACGAGGGACCGCTGGGTCACAGGGAGCGGAGGTCTCGTAGTGCGAGACATCAGCCGTTTGGCTGGCGAGCCTAGGGCAGTGTCGCGGGAGATGTTACGGACGTTGAGAAGGGCTAAGTAAAAATCGGATTCGGACAATCTACAATGTTCCAGCAAGTCCTTGGCACTGCGGACAGCGCGCTCCGCCAGGCCGTTACTCTGCGGGTACTCTGGACTGCTGGTGAAATGACGGAAGTTCCAGCTGGCAGCGAAACCCCGGAACTCGGCACTGGTGAACTGGCTGCCGTTGTCAGATTGGAGGGTCGCCGGGGAGCCGAAGGTTGCGAAGTGGCGGCGCAGCTTGCCAATGACGGCCGAAGAGGAGAGGCAGTGCAGCTGATCAACTTCGAACCAGCTGGAATAAGAATCAACGAGGACCAGAAAGTACTTGCCACGCCACTCGAAAATGTCAGTGGCGAGGGCCATCCATGGAAGTTCAGGGGCAGGCTGTTGCAGAAGTGGCTGGCGTTGCGGACGGGGAGCGAGGCTATTGCAGGTAGTGCAGGCGGAGACCCTGTCCCGGATGTCTACGGCCATGCCGGGCCAGTAGAATTGACTCTGGGCGTGTGACAGAGTGGCTTCGGCCCCAGGATGACCGCGGTGGGCGGATTCGAAATAGTGAGCGTGCAGCGCAGCGGGCACGACCGCCTTGTGTCCCTTCACCACCACGCCGTCGTGCAGGACGAGCTCATCGCGGACCAGGAAGTACGGATCAGCACCGACAGGTAGAGATGAACGACGGTCTGGCCAGCCCTGCCTGATGACGTCGGCAAGCTGCTGCAGGGCAGGATCCAGGGCAGTGTGCTTGACCAGGGATTGCATCTGCTGAGAAGGCACAATGTTAAGGTTAAGCACCATCAGGTCGGACGACTCGTACGGGTGTTGGGCAGTGGATAGCAGGGGTGCACGGGACAGCGTATCGGCCACAAACATGTCCTTGCCTTTTCGGTACACAATTTGAAAGGTGAAGCGTTGAAGCTGCAGCATCATACGCTGCAGGCGGGATGAGGCGGCGTGTATCGGCTTGTTCAGGATGGTGACCAGCGGCTGGTGGTCAGTCTCGATAACGAAGTTGTTGCCTAGGATGTAATCCTTGAACTTCGAGCAGGCAAACACCACGGCAAGGAGCTCCTTCTCGATCTGAGCATAACGCTGCTCAGCAGAGGTGCAGGAAGCGTAGGAGACGGGTAGCTGCAGCTTGTCGTAGAGCTGCAGGCAGGCGGCACCGAGGCCGAACTTCGAGGCATCGCAAGTGAGGACGATGGGGCGCTTCAGGTCGAAAAATTTGAGAGTAGGTGCTCGGACCAACTGGGACTTCAGGGCTTCGAAAGCCGACTGATGGTGCGGGGACCAAACCCAGGCGACGTCCTTCTTGGTCAGTTCCCTCAAAGGCGCGCTCATTTCGCTGAGGTCGGGGATGAACTTCCCCAGGTAATTAACCATGCCCAGGAACCGCTGCAGGCTTGGCACGTCGGTGGGCGAAGACATACTGGAGACGGCAGCCGTTTTCTGCGGGTCGGGCTTCAGACCCGAGGCAGTGAAAACGTGCCCCACGTACGTGACCTCCGGGACGCGGAAACGGCACTTCTTGGGGTTGAGCTTGAGGTTTATATCACGAGCCCGGTCGAGGACCTGGCGGAGGTGGAGGTCATGCTCGGCTACGTCCTTCCCGTAGACCAGGATGTCGTCCACGATTATGGCACACGGCAGACCGGCAAACAGCTGCTCCATGGTCCGCTGGAACACCTCGCTGGCAGAGTTGATCCCGAATGGCATGCGGAGGAAGCGGAAACGTCCAAAAGGCGTGCTGAAGGTGGTCAAGTAGGAGGATCGCTCGTCAATCGGTATCTGCCAGAACGAGTTCTTGGCGTCGAGGACAGAAAAGACAGTGGCCGGACCGACCTGTGCAGCGACGTCCTCTACAGTTCGCATAGGGTAGTGCGGTCGTTTGATCGCCAGGTTCAGGTCCTTGGGGTTGATACAAATGCGAATTTCACTTTGGTCCTTTTTCGCGGCAACGACCATGGTGGAGACCCACCGGGTGGGATCGCTCACCTCTTTGAGGATGCCCCAGGTGACCATGTCGCGCAGCGTTGATTCCACCTTGTCCTTCATGGCGAAGGAGACGCGGTGTGGCGGGCGGATCACAGGTTCGACATCGGGGTCGACGACAAACTTGTAGCAGCTGGGCAGCTTGCCCAGCTTGTCGTCGAAACGGTCGGGGTATGCCCGCAGGGGGTCCATGAGGATCCGCACCTGGCGGATGTCACAGTGGAAGGAGACCAGGCCGAGGTCTTGACACGCCTGGGCACCCAGCAAGGTAACGTTGTCAGAGTCTAGCAGATAGAAAGTGAGGGGCCGAGAGACCTGCAGGATCTTGCAGTGCAGGGTTGCCTTTTCCACGGGAACGAGAACCCCTCCACCGTAGGCATGTAGGCGGGAGTTGTCAACAGTAACTTTCTCATCGGTTCTAATCTTTTTGAAAAGGCGTGTTGACATTACATTTGTAACTGCCCCCGTGTCTAGTTTCGCAGTGAAGGTCGAACCATTAACAGTAACTCTGACCGAAGGGTCTGCTATCAGGGCATGTGCATCTAAGAGCGAAAAGATGCCTGCCTCCCCCTGGGAGGAACTGGTATCAGACAAAGGGAGTTCTTCAGGCTGGTGCTGGGAACCAAACTCGCTATCAGCCTGTGCAATGATGTTTAACATTCTCCCTGGAGCGGGTACTGGCTTGCCCTTGGAGCGGCAAGCTGCAGAGAAATGGTTTAATTTCCTGCAAAAATTACATGTCTTTCCCAAATCTGGGCACACATTAAACTGGTGGGAGGAAACGTTGCAGTTGGGGCAACGCCGTGGGCTGCCGACGCCGGGTGCAGGGGAGACCTGTTGCCGTGGCGGGCCAGTGTACCGCCGGCGGGCAGCAGCATTGGCAAAGTTAATGTCCTGACCGGCAGGCGACGTTGCCGAAGCGACAGCCTCAGCCATGCGTGCGGCGTGTAGAGCCTCGTCTAAGGACAGGTCGGGCTTCCGCAGAAGTTCAGCCCTAAGCTTATAGTCTAAAAGGCCATATACAAGAATATCCCTGGTCACTTGGTCTGGTGTGAGAGCGTCCAGGCGACAACGTCTGGCCATGTGTCGCAACGCGGCGATGTAGTTGTCAACGGACTCGTCAACGATCTGGCGCCGATTGAACATCTTATACCGTGCTAGAATACAGTTAGTGGGGATGTCGCACATCGCGGTGAACTTAGCCATAAGACATACCGGGTCTCGCGCATCTTCACCTGCAGCATAGACAAACGACTCGGATCGTTCCAGGGCAGCGGGGCCGGCTATGTTGAGGAGGAGAGACGCCCGCATCTCGGCGGTGGCTGCGGGATGGGCAATCGTCACGTAGTGCTGAAAGTCGCGTCTAAAGACATCCCAACGGTGGGCAATGTCCGAGTCGAAGACAAGAGGATCTGGTTTGCGGCACGAGGTAGCCATGGCACGGGAGATGGAAAAGGATAGGGAACTGGGTCAAATAAAAAAAACAGGAAAACAGGAGGCGCAGAGTCACGATTGTGACACCATGTAAAGAGCTTCAATAACGCACTGTTGTCTTTACTACTTTTATTAGTAACTCACAAACAATACTGCACTAGCTGTACGTGGTCCGTCACACGAGCTAGAGAGAGATCAAGGGGTGGGGAGGTTACATTTATACTTGTGATATAGGGAGTGGTTAGTAGTGGTGAGGTCACTATGTTAAAGGCACATCTACAGTAGGGGAGAGGAGAAGGGCGGATGGGGAGAGAGGAGAGGGGGTTGAGAGTAGGAGGAGCGGGGTAGATAGTGAGGTGGTAGCGAGGGGATACAGCGCGTCTCCGTTGCTGTATCTGTATCTTTGCCTATAATCACCACCACTGGATGTCACAAACGTATCCTACACCCACTAGGGACAATGTTTACATTCACCAAGCCAATTCACCTAACCTGCACGTCTTTGGAATGTGGGAGGAAGCTGGAGATCTGGGCGAAAACCCACGCAGGTCACGGGGAGAACGTGCAAACTCTGCACAGACAGTGCCCGTAGTCGGGATCGAACCCGGGTCTCCAGCGCTGCATTTTGCTGTAAGGCAGCAACTCTACCGCTGCGCCACGGTGAATCCCCGGGGAGAGTGGCGCCGTTTGTCAATCGGGTCCCCGCTCATCAGTGAAGGGGTTCCTGCGGCCACAGCCGACCGGTGATGCCCCGAGTTTATGCACCACCGGGCAGAGAGGGGTCTGCTGTGGGGAGCAGCTGAATGAGGCCAGTCGGCCCATCTAGTCTACTCCGCCATTCAATCATGGTTAGACACAAAAAGCTGGAGTAACTCAGCGGGACAGGCAGGATCTCTGGAGAGAAGGAATGGGTGACGTTCCGGGTCGAGACCCTTCTTCAGTCTGGTTACGGATAAGGGAAACGAGAGATATAGACGATGATTTTTTTTCTTAGACTCAATCACGGCTGATCTATCTCTCCCTCCCAACCTCATTCTCCTGCCTTCTCCCCATAGCCCTGACACCCGTACGAATGAAGAATCTGTCAACCTCCGCCTTAAAAATACCTAATGACAGCCGTCTGCGGCAATGAATCCCACAGATTCACCACCCTCCAGCTCAAGAAATTCCTCATCATCTCCAGTCTAAAGGGACATCCTTTAATTCTGAGGTTGTGCCCTCAGGTCCTAGACTCTCCCACTGGTGGAAACATCCTCTCCACATCCACTCTGTCCAGGCCTTTCACTATTTGATGGGGTGCAGAGAGGGTTCATGAGGATGGGGACGGGGTTTGTAGGGTGCATAGAGGGTTTGGGAGAGAGGGGAGATGGTGCAGAGAGGGTTCGGAAGGGATGTGAATGGTGCACAGAGGGTTTGGGAGAGCAGTTGGGATGTGGAGGACACAGGAGGTTCAGTAGGATGGGGGTGTGGAGGAAGAAAAGAGGGTTCAGGCTGGTGAGGATGGGATGTGGAGGGTGAAGAGAGGGTAAAGGAGGCGAGGATGGGGTGTGGAGGGTGAAGATGGGGTGTGGAGGGTGAAGAGAGGGTTCAGAAGGGGAGGATGGGGTGTGGACGGTGAGGAGAGGGTTCAGGTGGGTGGAGTGGGGAGGGTTCAGGAGGTTGTGGAGGGTGTCGAGGGGGCTCGGCAGGGTGGGGACAGGGTGGGTGACAGCATGGTGCCAGGTGGGGTGACTGGGAAATGTGAGGCCATCCTCGCCAGCAGACAATGAAGCAGCAATGCTGTATTCTGTGAATGTTTTTGTACTATTGTACAATTAACATGATGCCTTGCTACACAGCATCAAGAGCATTAGATAACGTTTATTGACATAAATAAGGAATAATATTGCTTCAAGTTTCATCAGACTGGTATTGCCGTGTGTAGTGAGACCGATGCTCTGCCTCTGTACTTTAGTGTTTAGAGGAATGAGGGGTGACCTGAATGAAATGTCCATAGATTGTATGTATGTCGGGTGTTATGTTATGCTGCATGTAAGTATTTAATTGTTCCATTGTTCATGTGAGAATTTAACACTCTTGACTCCTGCTTTTTCCCCTGAGTGAAGAGTCCAGATCTAGGGGGTCAGTATCTGTGACTGGGCTGGTGGTCGCTGTGTTTCTGGGGTGGCTTGTTTCTGACTATGAGGAACAGTGGAACAATGCCGAGCTGCCCAGCTCCACCCAGTGTAAATGTGCTTGGGGTTCCTGTCTTCATCACTCTGTCTACCAGTGGTACCTCCATCCCCCAGCTACCGTTGGTCATTTGCTGTTTCACTATATAGAGGACAGAGGAAGCCAGTTATTCGACCCACAGTGTCTATGCCAGTTGTGCAGGAGTTCATCGGTCAGATCCCACCTTCTGGTAACCAGTTTTCAAGCACACATTGTAGTGTATAAGTTTCTTCAAAGGTAATTTTAGCTGAGTTCCAGATCTGTACTGAGCCAATGGTGGGAGAAACGTTTCATAGCAAACGTTTCATAGCATTCATAGCAAAAGGATTTGAGTATAGGAGCAGGGAGGTTCTACTGCAGTTGTACAGGGTCTTGGTGAGACCACACCTGGAGTATTGCATACAGTTTTGGTCTCCTAATCTGAGGAAAGACATTCTTGTGATAGAGGGAGTACAGAGAAGGTCCACCAGACTGATCCCTGGGATGTCAGGACTTTCATATGAAGAAAGACTGGATAGACTCGGTTTGTACTCGCTAGAATTTTGAAGATTGAGGGGGGATCTTATAGAAACTTACAAAATTATTAAATGGTTGGACAGGCTAGATGCAGGAAGATTGTTCCCGATGTTGGGGAAGTCTAGAACAAGGGGTCACAGTTTAAGGATAAGTGGGAAATCTTTTAGGACCGAGATGAGGAAAACATTTTTCACACAGAGAGTGGTGAATCTCTGGAATTCTCTGCCACAGAAGGTAGTTGAGGCCACAGTTCATTGGCTATATTTAAGAGGGAGTTAGATGTGGCCCTTGTGGCTAAAGGGATCAGGCGGTATGGAGAGAAGGCAGGTACAGGATACTGAGTTGGATGATCAGCCATGATCATATTGAATAGCGGTGCAGGCTCGAAGGGCCGAATGGACTCTACTCCTGCACCTATTTTCTATGTTTCTGTGAGTTCCAGATCTGTACTGATCCTCTGGTGGGAGAAACGTTTCACCAGGTCTACAATCTTTCAGCTAATTCCTGTATCACCGTGCTAAACTGCTCCTCCTCCTTTCATCCCTCATCTCATTACTCTATACACCTCAATTGATGCTCTCGTGAAATTTAGCCTTTCCGATCATTTATCAAAGTTCCAAATACAGTGAATAATTTCCAGACGTATTCCAATTAACCACCTAACTGCCCGTGACTTTGCCAATTGTAACCTTTCTTGGAATTAGAAATGTGAGGTAAATGTTTGACTTGTGTTTACGTGTTGGTACAGCATTTGTTTTATTTGAGCAGAAGTTGTGAGCAGCCAATTCCACCCATGACATGTGTGGCAGGATCTGTTGGGGGAGAGAGTTAACCATTGGGACTCATCGAGATTTTAAAGTAGACGTGGTGTGCAACCTAAATGGGAACTTGAGGTTGTGTTATCCGTTTTGAGTTTAGACCTGCAGCATCTGTGGGTTTGAGTTTAGACCTGCAGCATCTGGGGGTTTGAGTTTAGACCTGCAGCATCTGTGGGTTTGAGTTTAGACCTGCAGCATCTGTGGGTTTGAGTTTAGACCTGCAGCATCTGTGGGTTTGAGTTTACACCTGCAGCATCTGTGGGTTGGAGTTTAGACCTGCAGCATCTGTGGGTTTGAGTTTAGACCTGCAGCATCTGGGGGTTTGAGTTTAGACCTGCAGCATTTGCCGGTCTTTATTTCACATTTGCAGCACTGGGGAGCAGCGGACAAAATACTCACAGATGGATGGATGGATGGATGTCAATCTGCTGTCATCCCTCCCCGGCCCCGAGTCTCCCCGCCCGCCCAGACAGTGGGGCCCCGTTCCCCACAGCCTCTTGATGAACCTTTGGGCGGGTTTGGGCAGCGTCCTGTAGAGATGAGACGGATGATTCTCCTGTGAAGTGGGACTGGTGGTGGTACTGCAGACATCACCTGACATCATGGAGACAGACACTGCTGACAAAATTCCTCCAGGTTCTGTTCAAATCCTATCCATGTTACTGTATTCCTACCGGCAGAAAGGGTTAACAGGAATATTAAACGTACTTTATGCACATTATACAGTAGAAGGTTGTCAAACCGGTTGGTCTTGGGTTCAGCAGCGAGACCGCTCCCTGTACTGACGAATGTGAGGCTTGAAATCCACACTGTGGACAGGCAGCTGCACCTCTTAAATCAATATTCACCCGACTAGCTGCAACGAAGCAAGGAAGAAAGGTAATGCTACGCTTGTTATGGGAGATTTCAACATGCAGGTAGACTGGGAAAATCAGGTTGGGACTGGACCCCAAGAAAGGGAGTTTGTGGAGTGCCTCCGTGATGGATTCTTAGAGCAGCTTGTACTGGAGCCTAGCAGGCAGAAGGCAATTCTGGATTTAGTGTTGTGTAACGAACTGGATTTGATAAAGGAACTTGAGGTTAATGAGCCATTAGGAGGTAGTGACCATAATATGGTCAGGTTTAATCTACAATTGGAGAGGGAGAAGGGTAGATCGGAGCTGTCCGTGTTGCAGTTGAATAAAGGGGACTGTGGGGCCATGAGGGAGGAGCTGGCCAGAGTTGACTGGAAAGATACTCTAGCAGGGATGACAGTGGAACAACAATGGCAGGTATTTCTGGGAATAACACAGAAAGTTCAGGATCAGTACATTCCAAAGAGGAAGAAAGATTCCAAGGGCAGTAAGGGGTGACTGTGGCTGACAAGGGACGTCAGGTAAGGACTTCCTTCCATCCTGCCGACCGACGTGCTGCAGATGCGGCGGATGAGGGAACTCAGGGCCGCTGTGGGGAGGGGGACCGGACTATCCGGGAGCGGGGAGACTCAGGGTAGGGGAGCGAGGACATCGGTGAGTATTTTGTCCGCCGCTCCCCAGTTATCTCAACGGCTCCATTGAAGTCAATAGGGGTGAAGCCATAGACGGCCATCTTAACTACTGGCAGTCTCCCATTGAAGTAAATGAGAGTGAAGCCATAGCCGGCCATCTTAACTACTGGCAGTTTCCCATTGAAGTCAATGCGAGTGAAGTCATAGGTGGCAATCTTAAATACTGGCAGTTTTCCATTGACGTCAATGTGAGTGAAGCCATAGGCGGCCATCTTAAATACTGGCAGTTTCCCATTGAAGTCAATGCGAGTGAAGTCATAGGTGGCCATCTTAAATACTGGCAGTTTCCCATTGAAGTCAATAGGAGTGACGTCATAGGTGGCCATTTTAGGAACTGGCAGTTTCCCATTGAAGTCAATAGGAGTGAAGTCATAGGCGGCCATTTTAGGAACTGGCAGTTTCCCATTGAAGTCAATAGGAGTGAAGTCATAGGCGGCCATTTTAGGAACTGGCAGTTTCCCATTGAAGTCAATAGGAGTGAAGTCACAGGCGGCCATTTTAGGAACTGGCAGTCCGGGCGGGGAGACTCGGGGCCGCTGTGGGCAGGGCCGGCCTTAGGATGTGCGGGGCCCAATTAGGAACAATTTTGGTGGGCCCCAGGTTCCCAGCCAATGTGTGTCAGCCCTGTTATTTAGTTTATATTATGAAATTGTACACTAGGTGCTCTGGATCATACACTGTGTGAATCTCTCCTTCTCCCGTTTTGACTGTCAGTAGCTCCGCTGGCTTCCAACCTTTACCGTAGCAGCTAATTACCATAAAACTGCATTATGTGATTGGACACAATGCCCTTGGAGACAGCGGTTGATTGGCCACCAAATAATCGGGCACAAATTGACAAATAGGAAAATAATAAAATCGCTGGTCGGTGCGAACTCAGTGGACTATCTGTGCTGTATCTCCAAACTAAACAGTATAACATGCAGGGACATTCATTTAAAATAAAATTCAGTGATTATTTCACATGATTTCTCACTGTATCTGACCAATCTCTGTTTAAGATGTTTGGTCTGCCTTCGGCATTGACTCTGAACTAAAAACATAAACCAGACTCAATTGTTTCATCACATTGGTCTCAGTAAACTCACACATCTCTGCATTCAGGAGGCTGCCGTGGTTGGAATCACCGGCTCTGAGACCAGATTGGGTAAAGCGACCTGCGATCAATACATAGAAACATAGAAAATAGGTGCAGGAGTAGGCCATTCAGCCCTTCGAGCCTGCACCGCCATTCAATATGATCATGGCTGATCATCCAACTCAGTATCCTGTACCTGCCTTCTCTCCATACCTCCTGATCCCTTTAGCCACAAGGGCCACATCTAACTCCCTCTTAAATATAGCCAATGAACTGGCCTCAACTACCTTCTGCGGCAGAGAATTCCAGAGATTCACCACTCGCTGTGTGAGAAACGTTTTCCTCATCTCGGTCCTAAAAGATTTCCCCCTTATCCTTAAACTATGACCCCTTGTTCTGGACTTCCCCAACATCGGGAACAATCTTCCTGCATCTAGCCTGTCCAACCCCTTAAGAATTTTGTAAGTTTCTATAAGATCCCCCCTCAATCTTCTAAATTCTAGCGAGTACAAGCCGAGTCTATCCAGTCTTTCTTCATATGAAAGTCCTGCCATCCCAGGAATCTGTCTGGTGAACCTTCTCTGTACTCCCTCTATGGCAAGAATGTCTTTCCTCAGATTAGGAGACCAAAACTGTACGCAATACTCCAGGTGTGGTCTCACCAAGACCCTGTACAACTGCAGTAGAACCTCCCTGCTCCTATACTCAAATCCTTTTGCTATGAAGATGATAGATAGCTCTTCTCAAAAACCAGTGACGTTTTTCACACTAACCATGATGGCTAGAGCTTATTGCAAGGTGATCTATGACCTCGCTAAGTAAATATTGTCGTAACGCTCAGTTGAGGTCAAATGAAAAAGATATTAACCATATAAGCATATAACAATTACAGCACGGAAACAGGCCCTTCAAGTCCGTGCCGAACACTTATTCTCCCCTAGTCCCATCTACCTGCACTCAGACCATAACCTTCCATTCCTTTCCCGTCCATATACCTATCCAATTTATTTTTAAATTATAAAATCGAACCTGCCTCCACCACTTCCACTGGAAGCTCATTCCACACAGCTACCACTCTCTGAGTAAAAAAGTTCCCCTCATGTTACCCCTAAACTTCTGTCCCATAATTCTCAAGTCATGTCCTCTTGTTTGAATCTTCCCTACTCTCAATGGGAAAAGCTTATCCACGTCAACTCTGTCTATCCCTCTCATCATTTTAAAGACCTCTATCAAGTCCCCCTTAACCTTCTGCGCTCCAAAGAATAAAGCCCTAACTTGTTCATCCTTTCTCTGTAACTTAGTTGCTGAAACCCAGGCAACATTCTAGTAAATCTCCTCTGTACTCTCTTTATTTTGTTGACATCCTTCCTATAATTAGGCGACCAAAATTGTACACCATACTCCAGAATTGGCCTCACCAATGCCTTGTACTATTTTAACATTACATCCCAACTTCTATACTCAATGCTCTGATTTATTAAGGCCAGCACACCAAAGGCTTTCTTTACCACACTATCAACATGAGATGCCACCTTCAGGGAACTATGCACAGTTATTCCTAGATACCTCTGTTCAACTGCATTCCTAAATGCGCTACCATTTACCATGTACATCCTATTTTGATTTGTCCTGCCAAGATGTAGCACCTCACACTTATCAGCATTAAACTCCATCTGCCATCTTTCTGCCCACTCTTCCAAATGGCCTAAATCTCTCTGTAGACTTTGAAAATCTACTTAATTATCCACAACTCCACCTATCTTAGTATCATCTGCATACTTACTAATCCAATTTACCACACCATCATCCAGATCATTGATGTACATGACAAACAACAGTGGACCCAACACAGATCCCTGAGGCACCCCACTAGTCACCGGCCTCCAACCTGACAGACAGCCATCCACCATTACTCTCTGGCAACTCCCATTCAGCCACTGTTGAATCCATCTTGCTTCTCCACCTTTAATACCCAACAATTGAACCTTCTTAACCAACCTTCCATGAGGAACCTTGTCAAAGGCCTTACTGAAGTCCAGATAGACAACATCCACTGCTCTACCCTCATCAATTTCCCGCGTAATCTCTTCAAAAAATTCAAGAAGATTAGTCAAACATGACCTTCCAGGCACAAATCCATGTTGACTGTTCCTAATCAGACCCTGTTTATCCAGATGCTTATATATATTATCTCTAAGTATCATTTCCATTACTTTGCCCACCACTGACGTCAAACTAACAGGTCTATAATTGCTAGGTTTACTCTTAGAACCCTTTTTAAACAATGGAACAACATGCGCAGTACGCCAATCCTCCGGTACTATTCCCGTTTCTAATGACATTTGAAATATTTCTGTCATAGCCCCTGCTATTTCTACACTAACTACCCTCAATGTCCGAGGGAATATCCTGTCAGGACCTTGTTCAGTGGAGCCCATGGATGTGTCACTGAAAGCAGTGAAGAATGCAATCTCCACACTGCTTGTCCCCGGGTTTAATGAAGTGACTTTTACATTACTTGAAATAAAAGTTGATTTCTCTTTGTAACAAATGTCAACCGTGCTTCTGATGAAAGAGAAATCAATACACTTCTCTCTCTAACCTTCCGTAATTCAGTTGACTTTTATTTAAAGTGGAAGATGCAAACATTGTCAGCTCCATCTGGACTTCATCCAGAGTGACTGGGGAGTCCAGAACAAGGGGCCACAGTTTAAGAATAAGGGGTCGGCCATTTAGGACTGAGATGAGGAAACACCTTTTCACCCAGAGAGTTGTGAGTCGGTGCAATTCTCTGCCACAGAAGGCAGTGGAGGCCAATTCACTGGATGTTTTCAAGAGAGAGTTAGATTTAGCTCTTAGGGCTAACGGAATCAAGGGATATGGGGAGAAAGCAGGAACGGGGATACTGATTTTAGATGATCAGCCATGATCATATTGAATGGCGGTACTGGCTCAAAGGGCCGAATGGCCTCCTCCTGCACCTATTTTCTATGTTTCTATGACGGATAGAAATGCATGCTCCATTCTTGAAGGTATCTCGTGCGGGATTTGAAATCCCCGTCGTCATAATGTACCAATAAAGATGCTCTGCTTTCTTTCCATAGATTATCTGCTTTAGTTTAGATTAGTTTAGTGATACAGCACGGAAACAGGCCATTCGGCCCACCGAGTCCGCACCGACCAGCAATCCCCGCACACAAACACTATCCCACACACACTAGTGACAATTTACATTTCTACCAAGCCACTTAACCTACAACCTGTACGTCTTTGGCGAGCGGGAGGAAATGGAAGTTCTCGGAGAAAACCAATGCAGGTCACAGGGAGAATGTATAAACTCCAAACAGACAGCACCGGTTATCAGGAAAGAATCCGGGTCTCTGGCGCTGTGAACCAGCCACTGTACCGCTGCTCCACCGTGCCGCGAAGGTTTCTCGTGCGAGATTTGAAATCCCCAAACCAAATTAAGGGTACTCACAGTGCTGTAGACATTTGCCAGTGTCACTCAGAGCTCTGATTGAGGCACCACTAGGGAGAAAGAGAGAGGGATAGTGAGAGAGAGAGAGAGGTGGGGAGAGAGGGAGGAGAGAGAGGGTGCCATTTTACCCAAACCCCCCAAACAACCATTTGCAGGCAGTGCTTTTTTCCTCAAACTAACCATATTTTCATTTTTAAATCACATTATGGGTACTCACAGATGTGGAGACATTTGTTCAGTGTCATTCAGAGCTCTGATTGAGGCACACCACTTGCAGAGACTGATTGAGGCACACCACTTGCAGAGACTGATTGAGGCACACCACTTCCTGGTTTTATAGTCCCTCCCCCTCCCTCCAGCAGGGGCAGCAGAGAGAATGGGGAATTTTGTAAAAACATTAATATCTCTGTCATATTTCATCGACGGGAAAAATCCTCGGCACACATGCGGCGGAGGGGGGCTCTGAGTGAGGTGGCCAAAAATGACGGCCGTAGGTGGCGGCGTACTCTCGGAAATCGCAGCACAGAAAGCCAAAACCGGTCAAGAACAGACTTTTAGTAATATAGATAGATATACACACATAAATAAACAGATAAAGTGCAATAAGCTGCGTTTTGTCATTGGATGTGTTGGTGGAGATTCATGTTGCACAATGACACAGATCTATACATTTGTTAAGTAAATGTTGGAATTTGTTTCACTTACTAAATGGCCCAACGTTCACAGTAATTATTTATAATGAAATTGGGGCATCAGATGTTGAACCTGTTATTCCAGTTTTCATTTATTTTTGGCCAGCAACTTACTCTTGCCAGAGTTCTTGGTTTCTTGGTCTTCTACAATATTACAAATGGAATTTAAACCGGAGGTGGTGAAGGGAGGACTTAAGCCAGAAAGGGTTATTGGGAAGAAAGAGCTACTTTAAATTTAGTTGCATCTGGTTGGGTAACTATAGTAGGGTGGAGATTATTTTATGCTTTAATTGTGTGTGTGTGTGTGTGCGGGGGAAGAACGAATTGCTGTCCCAACACACCTGTCTTTGTAGCTGGGATCACAAATTAGATCGAATGCCCTCGTCTGCTCCTAATTGGTTTGGGTTTGGTGTAGTAAAGGAGTGTTGCTCATTTTTATCACCCTCTGGTCACAGCGGAGAGAGTGATCCCAGGAGACGGTGCAGCAGAATGGTAACAAGAAGAAAATATACTTTGTGGATTTGTAGCATGGAAGGCATTTTGTACAGATTTGAATAACGAAATGAGAACTAATGAGTTGGGACTGTCTGTCAGGTTATGTGAGTGGAAGTACGGCATTTGCACAAATCTAGTGACCAGGATAACACGTGACTTTTGTAACTTTTTTGGGGTATGGAAATTTAAAGAAACATTCCTCAAATTAGTAGAGGGCATCGGTGTTGACAGACCAGTCCAGTTTGTTATCCAGGTGCACTCCCAGATATTTATATCTGCACCATCTCAATGTCCATCCCTGCAGTGTTAACCGGCTGAAGGGGGAGCTTGGACCTGCCAAACGTAACCGCCATCTCTTTGGTCTTGGTTTCAGTATAGGAGTAGAGAGGTTCTTCTGCAGTTGTATAGGGCTCTGGAGAGACCACACCAGTATTGTGTACAGTTTTGGTCTCCTAATTTGAGGAAGGACATTCTTGTGATTGAGGCAGTGTAGCGTAGGTTCACCAGATTGATCTCTGGGATGGCGGGACTGTCATATGAGGAAAGATTGAAAAGACTAGGCTTGTATTCACTGGAGTTTAGAAGGATGAGGGGGGGGGGGGGATCTTATAGTAACTTATAAAAGGACTGGACAAGCTAGATGCAGGAAAAATGTTCCCAATGTTGGGCGAGTCCAGAACCAGGGGCCACAGTCTTAGAATAAAGGGGAGGTCATTTAAGACTGAGATGAGGAGAAACTTTTCCACCCAGAGAGTTGTGAATCTGTGGGATTCCCTCCCACAGAGGGCAGTGGAGGCCAAGTCACTGGATGGATTTAAGAGAGAGTTAGATAGAGCTCTAGGGGCTAGTGGAGTCAAGGGATATGGGGAGAAGGCAGGCACGGGGTATTGATAGGGGACGATCAGCCATGATCACAATGAATGGCGGTGCTGGCTCAAAGGGCCGAATGGCCTCCTCCTGCACCTATTTTCTATGTTTCTATACAGCATCTCCCCAAGGTTTCAGAATGCCCCACTCTAACACTTCCACAGAATGCCCCACCCCTTGCAACCTTACAAAAAGGCATATCAAACTCAAGAGGCCAAGTGTCATATTCCTGCTCCTAATATGTTCATTTATTGTTCCAAATAAACCTAATTTCCAGAGCTACCCAGACTATGTGTTCCCCCATCTTATTTCCTGGAAAGATATTTGCCATTAGTGCTGTCTCCAATGTATATTTGTTCCATTAATTTAGGGGGTTGATTTATTGATAAGACAAGCATGTGTTGGAGGGACTGAATCAGTCTGAAGAAGGGTCTTGACCTGAAACGTCACCCGTTTTTAAAAAAAAACCTTCTCTCCAGAGATGCTGCTTGTTCCACTGAGTTACTCCAGCATTTTGTGTCTATCTGTGATTTAAACCAACATCTGCAGTTCTTTCCTACATGCTGTACAGCGTGTGATGTCATCAGCTGAAAGTGTTGTCCTGCTCCTTGCAATTGTTGTCTAATACCGGCTTTTAATCTGTTTATTACAGAGCAGCGGGACGTGTGAACGGCAGTCACCACCATGACAGATGGAGCGGACCAGGGAGGAGATCCAGTGGCCTCGACAACGAGGACAGACGACGGTGTGTTGTAGAATTACGTCAGATATAAATATCCCAACAATCAAGAGCGGAACTCGCTATCAAAACATGGAGGGGACGGGGGACACAATTTTTTGGCGGCACACTCACACGCGCGAGGCTTCGGAGACTCAATCCAGCGCTAAATGCAGCTCAACTCTGCCTGTCTCGCCGGGTTAACTACAGCCCTGACTGGACTGATGGGACACCAGCCCTGCTTCTCCGCGCTGGCCATATTTCCATATTTCCCGCAAGTCCAGGCAGGTTCACCTTGGCGGGACAGGCAGAGTTGAGCTGGGTTTAGGGCTGTTTCTCTGTGCTGGCTGTGGGCCTGGGGGCACAGCTCGCGTGTGACTGCCGACCTCTCTGGCCACCCGTGGGGGGGGGGGGCACTCGGGACAGCGCCGGAGACCCGGCTTGGATCGATCCTGCCTGCGGATGAGGCGCAGGTCTGTGCCACGTCTCCCCTCTCCAATCGCCGCGCTCTATCCTCAGTCCCACCCTAACTGCCTCGCGGAAAGCGGCGATTTTAAAATCGGATCACAAAAACCTGGGGGGGGGGGGGGGGGCCCCCACCTCTCAAAACATGGGGGGGGACGTGTCCCCTCTGGCCCCCCCAGGTTTTCCGCCCCTGCCAACAATGTGACCGGATCAGATTGCCTGACCTGCAGTACACACGGGGAGAGGGAATAGGGAATCAACGGAAGGCCAAGAGACCTGAGCCGGAGAGAGTGCAGGAATGATAGGGCAGGTCTGTCTACATTAGGGTCATTTGTTGGGTATAAAGACTGGGAGCAGCTACTAGAGGGGAACGAACATGTGATGATTAGAGGTTTTTATAAGTGAGAGAACTGTTCAGACTCAGCGTGTCAGTTAGCGGAAGAAGCAAAGAAGTTAAGTTTTGTGAGCTTTGGTGATCAAAGGATGTTGAAGGTCTGATGAGGGAAAATAAGTGAATGTTTGTCAGGGATGGGAAGCTTCTCCCAGTGAGTTGTTCGAGGTTTAATGGGGAAATGAGAGAGAACCAAGGAATTAGGATGGTCAAAATGGGCCTGAACCGGAAAGGGTTGATTGTAGTTGGGGTAAATTGATGGGAGAACGGCACGGGAAAGTTGGATATGGATGAGGGGGGGAGGGGGTGTTGATTGTCAGATGGTTAGAGATGAAACCAGGACCAAAATGAGACTAAAGAGAAAACGAGTCAAAGGTCTTGTAATGCGACACGATGTTTGAATGATGTGAAATGTAAAGGGCCTGTCCCACCGGCATGAGATAGCATGCGTCTAGCGCGACCAAACGTGGTCGCTTGAGGCATACGGCCTCGTGGGGCCGGTCCCACTTTGATCGGCGGAGGCGTATGGAGTTGTGCGGGGCTGGTCCCGACATCGCGCGGGGCTCCAAAAATCTTACTGTCCGAAAATCCCGCACGGTAACGGCCAGCCGGCCCGCAGCCGCATTGAGGGCGTACGTAGCGTCTTGACGCCGTACGGCTAGCGCCTGGCGTTGCGCGATGACGTCACCGCCCGACGCTGTGCGACGTCCAAATTCAGTCGGCCCACCTACTGCCCGGCTGATTGGTGAGTATGATGTCAGGACCAGCCCCGCACAACTCCAGACGCCTCCGCGGTTGGAAGTGGGACCGGCCCCGCGAGGCCGTACGCCTCAAGCCACCACGTTTGGTCGCGCCAGACGCATGCAATCGCATGCTGGTGGGACAGGTGCTGAGATTTGGGTGGAATGGTTGGGGAAATTTGCGGATGGGGAATAGGTTATGGATTGGGATAAGGAGAGAAGGAAAGGGACTAAGAAGTATTGAAAGAGGTTGGAGAGATGTCACAACGGTGTATTGTGTCAAAAGGTGTCGACATTGTGTCCACCCAGAATCAAGAAGAGAATGTACCCGTGGGGTTGAACAGTGGGAGAGGGACAATTGTTGTGAGTTAGTGCATTGTTTAGATGCCGCAGGGAATAAGTTACAGCAACAGCCTGGGGACCATTGTTAGGGCAAGTCGAGGATGGCAGCCGGGTCTCCCTCCGGGCAGTGTGCGGGTAGATCCGGCTCGTGGCCTGACAGCAACCCGCTGATCGGAGCGCCTCATCTCCGTCATGTGGTCTGCCTTTTAGCAGAGTGGGGGTGGTGACAGCTATGGGTGGAGGAAAACAGACAACCCTTGATAATTCCATTATTTTGATTCATCACAGCTCCTCCAATGTCTTCGCTGACGGAGCTCCTGGAAAGGTGTGATGATTGGCAGCTGCTGGAATTGACAATTCATTACCGCCAGAGGCTGGAAGCGGCGATTCAAGAGGCGGTGGCGAATGTCGTCTTCGTTCTAGCGTACGAGAGATATTTCAGTGAGCAAGAGTACAAGGTAGGGAGAGGAATGGATGAGTGGGTAACTTCAGCCGATACTCAAATGTTTTCCTGCACAAATATTGTGCCCAGATTTCTTTACTTGTTCCAATGTTTACCGGTTTTCCTACCCAAGTCATTTTATAACTCAGTTAACCAATCTATAACCTCCTTTATATGGGGTAACAAGGTTCCAAGGGTCAATAAGTGCACTCTCCAAAGAGGTCGTGAAGTAGGTGGACTGGGCCTTCCTAGCTTTATTAATTATTACTGGGCATCCAATATCCAAAAGATATTATACTGGCTCCACCGACCAGATACAGACTGGTGTCTGCTTGAGTCACAATCATGTTACTCCTCGTCTCTCCCAGCTTTAGCATATTCCTCCCTGCCATTGAAACCCTCTAGATTTACATCCAACCCTGTCGTACTATCCACCATGAAAATGTTTAACCAATTTCCTTGCCATTATAAGCTTACATCAGCTTCAGTTCTGGGTCCCATTCATAGTAACCATTGATTCCCCCCCTCTACACTTGACTCAGTGGGGTTTGAATGGTCTTATGTGCATTAAGGATTTATACACTAACAACATATTTGATAGTTTCGACTACCTACACAAAAAACATGGCCTCCCACATAATCATTTATTTAAATATATTCAGGTCCGCCACTTTGTCATGAAAACATTTCCTTCTTTTCCTGATCTCCCTCCTGTCACAGTGTTGGATAAACTCACTCTTACCTTTGCAAATAAAGGACTGATCTCTGCAGTATATTCTCAATTGATGTATTTAGGAGATCAAAACCTGAACAAAGTTAAAGCTAGGTGGGAGGATGACCTTGGTATGGATCTGTCTGAGGAATGCTGGACAGAAGCGCTGAAAAAAGTCCACTCCTCGTCATCATGTGCTAGATTGGGGCTCATACAATTTAAAGTTTTACACAGGGTTCATTTAAGCAAAGCCAGGCTTGCTAACATATATCCAGGGACGGACGCTGGCTGTGACAGGTGCTCGTTCTCTCCAGCCAATCTAGCTCATGCATTCTGGTCTTGCCCCAAACTTGTTAACTACTGGGCAGTGGTTTTTAAAACCATCAGTGAAGTCCTTGGGATGACAGTGAGACCTTGCCCGCTTGTAGCTGTATTTGGTGTAACAGATAAAACCTTGGGTTTAGATTAGATTTACTTTATTAATCCCCTTATTCAGGGAAAATTCAGATATCCTTGCAGCACACTAATAAAAATACAACATAGCATTCAAGAAATTCAACACTAAAACACAAAAACATCCCCCCACAGTGGTTCCCACTGTGGGGGAAGGCACAAAGTCCAGTCCCTATCCTCTTGTCCACCCAGAGTCGGGCCTATTGAGGCCTCCACAGTCGCCGCCACGGCGCCCGATGTTCTTGCCGGGTGATGATGCTCCGGCGTCAGGAGAACCCAGTCTGATATCATTACATTTACATCACTTTTGGCTCGTAGGAGAATCTTGCTGGTCTGGAAATCTACCACTCCTCCATCTGCTGCTACTTGGCTGGAAGACGTGATGGGTTTTTTAAGGCTAGAAAATATTAAATTCACATTGAGGGGGTCTGTGAAAATGTTTTATTTGAAATGGGAACCCTTTTTATCATATTTTGAGGGTCTAAAGGAACTACCTATTGACTGAGGGCACTTGACAGTAAGTGGGGATCCGCCTTTATTCTGTTTTGTTACTTTATTATTGTTAAAAAGGGCATTTGATTTTGTGATATATTTGGATTGTGAAAAAATAAGCTGCCAAGGGGTGTTTAGGGAGGGTGTGTTAGGGTTATTTTGTTTATATTATGATTATTATTATTTATAATTACAAAACGGAGGAAAATTGAATGCCATACGTCAGATGTACTGTGAATTTTTTTTTTCCCCTCCAATAAAAAACTTAATTAAAAAAAAAAAAAAAAAAAAAAATAATATCGTGGACCGAAGAGTCCATTCTTGTGCTGTACTGCTCTCTGTAATTACAGCTCAGTACGGTGCAGTCACAAAGAATATCCCGTACAGTGGCGGTGAGTTTGTCAAACACGCCAAAACACTCACAACACAATAGTTATGCACCTTTTACATTTTTGGGATAATTAATAGTTGATCAACTTCTCTTTGCAGCCTTACATCCTTGCTTTTCCCCATTTTTAATCTTCTCTGCCAAATGGATACTATTAAAGGTCTTCGGTTATTTCCTGGTGAGTCTTATTAGCCTCAACCTGGTTTACAAACTCCTATATTTACCGTTACTCCGGCCAGCTATGCTTTACAATGTAAACACTTTCTGAATCTATAATTGCCTTTCCCAGTGTAATTTACCTACTATATGTTGACCTTTTCCCCCAACATGCTTCCTTAGTATGTAAACTCTTGGGTTAAACATGCTACTAACTTACTCCTATGAATTTCAAAATGTCTTACATCAACCACTGGGCCATTTCGTTTAACATCTATTGTTAACAAGATGATAGGCTCAATAATAATTTCTCAAAATCTAATTCTTTGAGAAAGCAGTAACTAATCAGACCATGGCAACATGCTTTAATGAATGGGATGGCAGGACTTTCATATGAAGAAAGACTATAAAGACTCGGCTTGTACTCGCTAGAATTTAGAAGATTGAGGAGGGATCTTATAGAAACGTACAAAATTCTTAAGGGGTTGGACAGGCTAGATGCAGGAAGATTGTTCCCGATGTTGGGGAAGTCCAGAACAAGGGGTCACACACACAGTTTAAGGATAAGGGGGAAGTCTTTTAGGACCGAGATGAGAAAATAATTTTTTACACAGAGAGTGGTGAATCTGTGGAATTCTCTGCCACAGAAGGTAGTTGAGGCCACAGTTCATTGACTATATTTAAGAGTTTAGGTACGCTGGGATATTTTTTCTTTGGTGTGCAAGAGGATGAGGGGTGACTTTACTGAGGTGTGTAAGACTAGGAGATGCTGGGATAATGGGAACACTGTCTTGTTTTCCAGGATAAAGGATCCACAAACTGGAGGGTGCAGGCTTGAGGGGAGATGGGAAAAATGTAGGTGGGATCTGGGGACAACAGGTTTACCTGGAGAGCAGCCCATATCTGGAACACAATGCCAGAGGAAGCTGGAAAAGTGGATAACATTAGGGATTACAGAGTGCATTCACACAGATGAGTGGATAGGAGGGGCTTACGGGGCTGTGGGCCAAATGCAGGCAAATGGCCCTGTCTTACAATTGCCACTTGGTTGGCATGGACAATGTGGGCTGAATGGCCTGTCTCCGTGTGGTATACTGCTCTATCACTCTACCACTTATGTGACTCCAGTAAATCCATCGACAAGTTTAGCCGAGGGTTCCGTTTCCATGCAGTACAGCTCTATAACTACTTGTCTCTACACTCTTCACAGCGAGTCATCAAACGCACGGAGAGAGGAAGCCGTGCGGCCGGTTCCACACTTCTCCTCAACCTGGTGACTGAGAAAGAGCCGCAGGTCCGTAAACTGATATGGAAATGCTTCGTGAAAATGCACCACCTGCTCCCCAAACTGGAGGAGTTGCTGAAAGCAATGGGGGAAGAAGGTACAGGACATTTTTCTATAGAGAATTTGATCTTTTTGTCAAAATGCAACTCAGACTCATTTCACGAACTGATTCCAACAGGTTCTGATCTGATCGAATTGTTCAAAAACATAAAGGCTTCCCGGGAACTACCTGCTCATCTGAAAGGTATTCAATTGCATGTTTTGTTTAGTTTAGTTCAGGGAGACGGCATGGAAACATGACATGCTGCCCACTGTGTACACGCCATCCATCGATCACCCTTTCACGCTAGTCCTAGTGTATCCCATGTTTATATCAATTTGCAGTCTAGGGACAATTTACAGTCCAATTAACCTACGTCTGTGCGGTGTGAGAGGAAAGTGAAGGACTCTGGGAGAAAAAACCCTCACGGTTACAGGGAGAAGCTGCAAACTCCACATAAACAGCACCTGAGGTCAGGATCAAACCTGGGTCTCTGGCACTGTGAGGCAGTGGTCTTCCAGGTCTCCCAGCTTTCTCCAACCACCCCCACTATAAACAGCCTGAAGAGGTTTCCTGACATGACTCTTCTCATATCCTTGTTCTCCAGGGATGCTGCCTGACCTGATGAGTTACTCCAGTACTATCCTATATTTCTGTAAATCTACAGCATGAATTTGTGATTCTCATACTGAATGTCCCGTGGGACAATACATGCCATATTCTTTCTTCACCACTTTATCAACTTTGTCGGCACTTGGTCAGGGGTTATGGGTTTGTACCACAAGGATCAGTACATCAACACTGCTCAGAGCATCGTCAATAGACAATAGGTACAGGAGTAAGCCATTCGGCCCTTCGAGCCGGCACCGCCATTCACCGTGATCACGGCTGATCATCCACAATCAGTACCCCGTTCCTGCCTTCTCCCCATATCCCCTGATTCCGCTATCTTTAAGAGCCCAATCTAGCTCTCTCTTGAAAGTATCCAGAGAACCGGCCTCCACCGCCTTCTGAGGCAGAGAATTCCACAGATTCACAACTCTCTGGGTGAAAAAGTGTTTCCTCGTCTCCGTTCTAAATGGCCGAACCCTTATTCTTAAACTGTGTGTGTGTGGCCCCTGGTTCTGGACTCCCCCAACATCGGGAACATGTTTCCTGCATCTAGCGTGTCCAAACCCTTAATAATCTTATATGTTTCAATAAGAACCCTCTCATCCTTCTAAACTCCAGAGTATACAAGGCCAGCCGCTCCATTCTCTCAGCATATGACAGTCCCGCCATCCCAGGAATTAACTTGGCTCCCTCAATAGCAAGAATGTACTTCCTCATATTTGAAGACCAAGACTGCACACAATACTCCAGGTGTGGTCTCACTAAGGCCCTGTACAACTGCAGAAGGACCTCTTTGCTCCTATACTCAACTCCTCTTGTTATGAAGGCCAACTCCTCTTGTTATGATTGACTTTCTTCACTGCCTGCTGTACCTGCATGCTTACTTTCATTGATTGATGAACAAGGACCCCCAGATCCCGTTGTACTTTCCCTTTTCCCAACTTGACGGCATTTAGATAATAACCTGCCTTCCTGTTTTTGCTATCAAAGTGGAAAACCACATTTATCCGCATTAAACTGCATCTGCCACGCATCTGCCCACTCACCCAACCTGTCCAAGTCACCCTGCATTCTCATAGCATCCTCCTCACAGTTCACACTGCCACCCAGCTTTGTGTCACCTGCAAATTTGCTAATGTTACGTAATTCCTTTATCTAAATCATTGATGTATATTGTAAATAGCTGCGGTCCCAGCACTGAGCCTTGCGGTACACCACTAGTCACTGCTGGTCCCAGCACCGAGCCTTGCGGTACCCCACTAGTCACTGCCTGCCATTCTGAAAGGGACCCATTAATCCCTACTCTTTGTTTCCTGTCTGCCAACCAATTTTCTATCCATGTCAGCATCCTGATCTATTCCTCTCTTGATTGTATACACATTTATAAGATCCTCATCCTCCTGCTCTCAAGGAATAGAGTCTCAGCCTACTCAAACTCTCCCTATAGCTCAGACTTGCTCAGTCCAGGCAACATCCTCGTAATTCTTCTCCGTACCATTTCCAGCTTGATAACATATTTCCTATAACATGTCGTAACTCCACCAATTTTGGTTGTGTCTGGAAATTTCCGAAGCAGCCTATCTATATTTACAGTCAAGTCATTTTCATATATCATAAACAGATCACTGCGGACTCCAATGAATGGTGGTGCTGGCTCGAAGGGCTGAATGGCCTCCTCCTGCACCTATTTTCTATGTCTCTATGTTTCAAAGTCACGCTGACTTTCCCTAGTAGTCATATTCTATTCCATGTGCGAGCAAATCATATTCCAACAATCCCTCTCCAATGGCTTCCTAACCACTGACGAGGTTCATGTCCTGGTTCATCTCTTTTGTGGCGGAGGCGCGACTCACCCGTTGCAGCGTCCCCTACTACTGGTTTTAAATGTGTATATGTGGGGGACGGGGGGGACGGGGGGGGGGCAGGGGGAAACCGTTTAAAATCTCTTCCCTGTCCGGGAGACCCGACCTTTTCCCTGCCGGGTCTCCGTTGTCGTTGGGGCCTAGCACCGTGGAGCGGCCTCCAACCTGAACGACCCGGGGGCTCAGGAGACTGCGGAGCTGCGGACTACTCACCATCGTGGGGCTGGCCAGCCTCGGTGCGTGGGGAGCGGTGGTGACTCGCTGCTGCGACTCGACTCCTGGGGCGCGGAGGCTCCAGCAACGCAGCCGCAGGTCCGGTGGACTGGGACATCGGGAGCTCGCGGGTCCGGGTGGAGAGATCGCTTCCCGGAGCTCCTGCAACGCGACTTCTCCAGCCCGTGTCGCAGGGTTGAAACGACCTGGAGCGGGGACGTACATCGCGCGGCGCGGCTTCATGGCCGTGGGACATTACAGCGCCCGCCGGGGGCTCCAACTCTGTGACTTTTAGACCGGGAGCGGGGCCGTAAATCGCCCGGCATGGCCTAAAATGGCCGTGGGACTTATCATCGCCCGCCTGGGGCTTGGACATCGGGAGAGAAATGGAGAACAGGGGAGAGAAAAGACTTTGCCTTCCATCACAGTGGGTCCACTGTGATGGATGTTTGTGTGAATTAAATTGTATGTCTAAGAATTGTCTTTGTTTGTATGGCTGTGGAAACAGAATTTCGTTTGAGCCTCACTGAGGCTCAAATGACAATAAATGGTATTGTATTGTATTGTTCTTTAAACAAAGGAACAATCCTGGGTATTCTCCAGTCCTCTGCAATTATGGAGAGACAGGTCATTGATAGTCTCAAACATTGGAAGTACACTATCTAATGAATGACGGCATAACTCGCACCACCCACTTTACGGGAAACTCTTTCATTCCCGCGTTGATTACTCTTGAATTTAGAGCTGTAGCGATAGATTTACACTATCACATAGCACGGCAACAGGATCTTCTATTTAATTTGTTCATGCCGACCTAATGCCCCACTTAAGCTCTCCCGTCCAGCCGCAAGAGACGGAAGAGCTTAAGTGGGGCATTTTGGTCGGCATGAGGCTCAAACGAAACTCTGTTTCTACAGCCATACAAAAAGAAACAAGATTCATCACGCAAAGACAAGACACACAAACAATTCAATTCTACAATTCACACAAACATCCATCACAGAGAATCTCCTCCTCACTGTGATGGAAGGCAAAGTCTTTTCTCTCCCCTGTGTTCCATTTTTCTCCCGATGTTAAAGCCCCCAGGCGGGCGATGGTAGGTCCCACGGCCGTTAAGGCCGCGCTGGGCGATGTACGGCCCCGCTCCAGGTCTTAATGTCTCAACGGGGAGCCCCCGGCGGGCGTTGGCATGTCCCGCGGCCATTAAAGCCACGCCGGGCGATGTACGGCCCCGCTCCGGGTCGTTCCAACTCCGCGACACAGGCGGGAGAAGTTGCGTTGCGGGAGCTCCGAAAAGCGGTCTCCCACCTGGACCTGCGAGCTCTCGATGTCCCGTCCACCGGGCCTGCGGTCGGAGCCTCCGAAGTCGGGCTGCAGCAGCGAGCCACCACCGCTCCCCATGCACCGAGGCCGGCCAGCCCCACGATGGTAAGTCCGCAAACTCAGCGACTGGAGCCCCCGGGTCGTTCCGGTTGGAGGCCGCTCCACGGTGCTAGGCCCCAACGACAACGGAGACCCGACAGGGAAAGGTCGGGTCTCCCGTGCAGGGAAGAGATTTTAAAAGTCCCCCCCCCCCCCGCCCCCCACATATACACAGTTAAAAACAGTATAAAAGAACACAACAAACTACATTCAACTGGACAACAAATAAACAAAGACAGACAGGCTGCAGGGGCCGCTGCAACGTGCGTCGCGCCTCTAACCTTTCCAATCCCTGTACTTGTCCAAATATTCTGTTTAGTTGACCAATAAATAACAATAACTATCAGATAACATATGATCAATAACACAGTCAACTAATAACCGTAATATTAGAATCTGTGAATGTGTTTTTCTTTGCGTGATGAATCTAATTTCAGGACCTCTTGTTTATCTCACCTGATAAAAGATGTTCAGCAGAAGCACAAGGAGAGCCTGCGGGCACAGACTGAAACACTGAGAGTGAACACCATCCTGATGAACGAGAAGGTTAAGGATTTCCAGCTGCGTGATCGATACGCTGAGCTCACGGTCATCTCCACTGTTCGAGATCGGACACTGGTGGAACATGAGCTGCTGGCAAGAGGCCGGGACCATGAAGAGTGGAGAGAGGAACATCTCGGGGGAGAGTTTGAAAAAATCCGAACTGATCAGTTATTCCAGAACGTGTCGATGAGCAAATCCAAATCTGGGAGTTCGTCTGCCGTGGCCGGAGTCGCGGGGATCGGAAAAACAACAATGGTGCAAAAGATTGTTCATGACTGGGCCACGGGGAAAATATTCCAACAATTCCAGTTTGTCTTCAGTTTCAAATTCCGGGATTTGAACACTATTAACTGCGGAATAACCCTGAGGGAACTGATTCTGCATCAGTATCCTTACTTTGGGAATATGCTAGGAGAGGTCTGGAAGAACCCAGAGGGATTGCTGTTTATATTCGACGGTCTGGATGAATTCAAGGGCAGAATCGATTTTGCTGGCAGTCGGAGAGATACAGAACCTCAGCACCAGTGTCCAGATCCTGAATCCCGGTGTGAAGTGTCTGATATTGTGTACAGTTTAATCCAGCACAAGCTGCTCCCAGGGTGTTCAGTGCTAGTGACCACCCGCCCCACTGCGTTACATTTACTGGAAAAGGCAGAGATCAGTGTCCGGGCTGAAATCCTGGGATTTGTTGGTGAGGAACGGAAGGAATATTTCACCAGGTATTTTGAAGATCAGTCGGTGGCAGCAGCTGTTTTCAAACACGTGAAGGATAACGAGATCCTGTACACCATGAGCTACAACCCCTCCTACTGCTGGATCCTTGTCCTGACACTGGGCCCCTTCTTCACACAAACACACCGGGACCCGCAGCGAGTTCCCAAGACCATCACACAACTATATTGCTACTTTATTTACAACATCCTGAAAAACCACGGCCGTGAGATTGAGAGCCTCCGTGAGGTGTTACTGAGGCTTGGTCAGATGGCCTTCACTGGAGTGGCTGAGAAGAACATTGTGTTCACAGATGGAGATTTGATCAAATATAATCTGCAGCCTTCCCAGTTCCTGTCCGGCTTCCTGATGGAACTTTTGGAGAGAGAGGATTCAGCCCGGAGCGTGGTGTACACCTTCCCGCACCTCACCATCCAAGAGTTTGTAGCCGCACTCGCACAATTCATGACTGTAGATCGCGGGGATATCACCACACTCCTCATTGAAGCCCATGGCATGACAGACGGGCGATTTGAAGTATTTCTCCGTTTTGTCGCTGGTCTCTCCTCCCCACGGTCAGCTTGGATCCTGGAGGAGTTTCTGGGTAAATTCCCTCATCAAACAATGTGCCGAGTGAGTGACTGGGTGAAGGGGGAGGTTAAACGCCAGATTAGAAATGCAGGCAGTGAGTTTGATAAAAGAAGGCTCCTGAACACGATGCACTACCTGTTTGAGTCTCAGAATCCTGCACTGGCTCAGCAGACACTGGGATCTGTGGAAACACTTTCATTCTGTGACATGGGACTGACCCCGATTGACTGTGTGGTCCTGTCTCATGTCATCAGGCTCTGTGATACAATGAAACACCTCAATCTGGTGAGCTGCCACATTCAGTGTGAAGGTCTCCTGCGGCTGGGACCGGTTCTGCACAAGTGTCAGCGCTTGAGGTAACTGTCCGTTTGTCACTAACACTGAACTGTAAAATTGTTCCACTATTTTGTTATTCCATCCAGCACCAAATAGGGGGAGAGGGGAGGGGGGCACCCCTCCTATTTTACTCCCCGGGTCACCGGTGTTCGACCCCTTCCCCCGGGTCGCGCGCGTTGCCCGCCTGCCTGCTGCCGTTCTCTGCACGGGGAACATTTCCCGGTCAGTCGGTCGGTCGGGGAATGAGAATAAATGGTGAAAGTCACCAAACACCCACATCCACAGAGATTTGTTCAATAATGTACTGAGGTGTTTCCATAAATATCCGTTTGGGAGAAGTTATCTATCTCAGCCTCGCCGGGCGGGGTTTGTATCAGTTAGTTTCATATAACCATATAACAATTACAGCAGGGAAACAGGCCATCTCGACCCTTCTAGTCCGTGCCGAACACATAATCTCCCCTAGTCCCATATACCTGCGCTCAGACCATAACCCTCCATTCCTTTCCCACCCATATAACTATCCAATTTATTTCTAAATGATAAAAACGAACCTGCCTCCACCACTTCCACTGGAAGCTCATTCCACACAGCCACCACTCTCTGAGTAAAGAAGTTCCCCCTCATGTTACCCCTAAACTTCAGTCCCTTAATTCTCAAGTCATGTCCCCTTGTTTGAATCTTCCCTACTCTCAGTGGGAAAAGCTTATCCACGTCAACTCTGTCAACCCCTCTCATCATTTTAAAAACCTCTATCAAGTCCCCCCTTAACCTTCTGCGCTCCAAAGAATAAAGCCCTAACTTGTACAACCTTTCTCTGTAACTAGTTGCTGAAACCCAGGCAACATTCTAGTAAATCTCCTCTGTACTCTCTCTATTTTGTTGACATCCTTCCTATAATTAGGCGACCAAAATTGTACACCATACTCCAGAATTGGCCTCACCAATGCCTTGTACAATTTTAACATTACATCCCAACTTCTATACTCAATGCTCCGATTTATAAAGGCCAGCACACCAAAAGCTTTCTTTACCACCCTATCTACATGAGATTCCACTTTCAGGGAACTGTGCACAGTTATTCCCAGATCCCTCTGTTCACCTACATTCTTCAATTCCCTACCATTTACCATTTCTTACTCTGTCTGTTTGTGTTTAGACTGGGATTCAACGACCTGGGAGATTCCGGAGTGAAACTGGTGTCTGCAGCTCTGAGGAACCCGGACTGTAAAATACAGATACTGGAGTAAGTCCCAGACTGTGAGAGATTGTGTTTACACTCACTGGGTGTCTGACACTGAACATTAATATGATCAGTAATTGTGTCACCGATAAATACTGGGGATTTGCACCGTCTCCTGTCTCTCTGTGTCCCTCACCCTCGCTCTCTCTTATCTCCAGGCTGGACGCTGTCGGTCTCACAGATTCTGGAGCCGAGGATCTCGCCTCCGCTCTCAGTACAAACCACACGGTGACGGAGCTGTGGCTGAGTAGGAATAAACTGGGAGATTCCGGAGTGAAACTGGTGTCTGCGGCTCATACGAACCCGGTCTGTAAAATACAGAAACTGATGTAAGTCCCAGACTGTGAGAGATTGTGTTTACACTCACTGGGTGTCTGACACTGAACATTAATATGATCAGTAATTGTGTCACTGATAAACACTGGGGATTTGCACCGTCTCCTGTCTCTCTGTGTCCCTCACCCTCACTCTCTCTCATCTCCAGGCTGTATCGTGTCGGTCTCACAGATTCTGGAGCCGAGGATCTCGCCTCCTCTCTCAGTACAAACCACACGGTGACGGAGCTGTGCCTGTCACACAACTCCCTCACAGACCGATGTGTCCCCGCTCTCCGCCGCCTCATACTGACCCTCCCGAGACTGGAGCTGATCAGGTGAGTGTTTGTGTTAATGTTTAATGTGATAAAATATCAGGGGATCCATCCGTCCATCCGCGGGCTTCTTTCTCCTGTGATTCTGTTCTGTAAATGTTGTTGAAATATTAACCCCAGTCCCTGTTATTGACTCTGTTGTTTCATCTGTTTATTTCCTCTCTATTTGTTTCAGCCTGTGGGAGAATAAGTTCAGTCCGACCGGGAAGAAGGAACTGAGGTCGCTGCAGGAACCCAGACCCGGACTGAGAGTGACCGTGTGAACAACTCTGTGTAAACGTCACCGCCCTGGGGACCGGAATATTGTTGGCCGATTCCCCGCCCTCCCCTTTAAACGGCAGCCCTCCTCTTTAAACGGCCGTCCTCCCCTTTAAACGGCCGCCCTCCCCTTTAAACGGCCGCCCTCCCCTTTAAACGGCCGCCATCCCCTTTAAACCCCAACGCTTCCCGGGCCGGGTTCCTGCAGCGACCTCAGTTCCTTCTTCCCGGTCGGACTGAACTTATTCTCCCACAGGCTGCAATTCCCGGACGGGGGAATTGCAGCGGGACCTGCAGGATTGTCGGATGTCACTTTACCATCAGCGGCCCCCGCTCTTGCTGCGGGTTGGTGGTGACAACTGTATCCATTTGGCGGAGAAGATTAAACATGACTCTGGTGGATTCCAGACCAGGGCATCGGAGATGTCCTCATTCTTCAGGGAACGGAGGTTCCCATCTTCTACTATAGATGAGGCTCTCACCAGGGTCTCTTCTATACCCCGTAACTCTGCTCTCACTCCCCAACCCCCCACTCGTAACAAGGGCAGAGTCCCCCTGGTCCTCACCTTCCACCCTACCAGCCGTCACATACAACAGATAATCCTCCGACATTTTCGCCACTTCCAACGGGATCCCATCACTGGCCACACCTTCCCATCTCCTCCCCTTTCACCTTTCCGCAGAGACCGCTCCCTCCGTAACTTCCTGGTCAATTCGTCCCTTCCCACGCAAACCACCCCCTCTCCTGGCACTTTCCCTTGCAACCGCAGGAAATGCTACACTTGTCGCTTTACCCCCCCCCCCTCGACTCCATTCAAGGACCCAAGCAGTCGTTCCAGGTGCGACAGAGGTTCACCTGCACCTCCTCCAACCTCATCTATTGCATCCGCTGCTCTAGGTGTCAGCTGCTCTACATCGGTGAGACCAAGCGTAGGCTTGGCGATCGCTTCGCCCAACACCTCCGCTCGGTTCACAACAACCTACCTGAGCTCCCGGTGGCTCAGCACTTCAACTCCCCCTCCCCCTCCCATTCCCAATCCAACGTTTCTGTACTGGGCCTCCTCCATGGCCAGAGTGAGTCCCACCGCAAATTGGAGGAGCAGCACCTCATATTATGTTTGGGTTTACACCCCAGCGGTATGAACATTGACTTCTCCAATTTCTGGTAGTCCCTGCTTTCACCTCCCCTTCCCACCCCTCCCTCAGCCCACTGTCTCCGCCTCTTCCTTTCTTCTTCCCCCCCCCCCCCCCCCCAACCGTACATCAGTCTGAAGAAGGGTCTCGACCTGAAACGTCGCCTATTTCCTTCACTCCATAGATGCTGCCTCACCCTCTAAGGCTGGCAGTATCATCAAGGACCCACACCATCCTGGCCACACACTCATCTCCCTGCTACCTTCAGGTAGAAGGTACAGGAGCCTGAAGACTGCAACAACCAGGTTCAGGAATAGCTACTTCCCCACAGCCATTCAGATTCAGATTATTTAATGACCACACAGTCAAGCTGGTGGAATTCAGGTTCAGTACAGGATGTTACACAATAGGCTGATTCCCGTCAAACATAACATAAAACACAACAACATACAGTATACAGTACATGCACGAGGTGGCTGTGTGATGTTGTCATAGAGTGTTCAGAATTCGAATTGCATATGGGTAGAAACTGTTTTTAAATCGTGATGTTTTGGCGGGCAGTGAGCTGTAGCGCCTCCCTGAGGGCAGCAGGTGGAAGATGTGGTGAGCTGGGTGGGATGGATCAGAAATGATTTTCTTCACCCTTGACACGGACCGTTTAAGATTGAGTGATTCTATTGATGGGAGGGGAGTGCTGATGATTTTGGATGCTTTGTTGACAATGCGCTGTAGTTTATTACGGGAGTGAGTGTCTAAACTGCTGTACCAGACTGTTATTGATGAAGTGAGCATGCTTTGGATGATGGCTGTGTAAAATCGGATTAGGAGATGTTTCCTCACTCTGAACTTCTTGAGCTGACGGAGAAAGAAAAGTCTTTGGTTGGCTTTTTTATAAATGTGATCTGAATTGATTTTCCATTTGAGGTTATTGCTTATGTGAGTGCCAAGAAATTTGAATGAGTCAGTGGTGGATATGGGTTCGCCTGAGATGAGTAGGGGGGTCTTGGGTTGTGCCTTACGTCTGAGATCAATGATAAGTTCATGTGTTTTTGTTGTGTTGAGTAGGAGGTTATTATCTGTGCACCAAGTGACTGCTTTGTGTGTTTGAGTGCGGTATTCTGTTTCGTTGTTGTTCGAGATGAGACCTATGATGGTTGTGTCATCTGCGTATTTATATATTTGAACTGAACTATACTGGGATGTGAGTTGATTTTGTGTAGAGTGAGAATAACCAGGGTGACAAGACGCAGCCCTGAGGGGCTCCTGTACTGAGGTGCAGAGGGTGAGATATGGTGTTATGTATCTTCACCCTCTGTTGTCTGTTCCAAAGGAAGCTATAGATCCAATGACAAATGCAGGCTATTAAACCTGGCTCGGACAAAACTCTGATTATTAATAACCCTTTATCTGTTATTTGCACTTGATTAGTTTATTTATTCATGTGTGTATATATTTATATAACGGTATATGGACACACTGATCTGTTTTGTAGTCAATGCCGTCTATGTTCTGTTGTGCTGAAGCAAAGCAAGAATTTCATTGTCCTATACAGGGACACATGACAATAAACTCACTTGAACTTGAGTTTCTCCAGCATTTTTGTCTACCTGGTGGAAAGCAAGGATCCAAGACTACAAAGAGAAGTTGATCACCTATTAATTATGCCAAAAATGTATAATGCGCATATAACGATTTTGTCGCGAGTTTTTTTGAAAATTAGCGGGCGATGTGAATCATTGAGAAACGCTTTGTTGTGTCAGTGTATTACACCACATCCGGAATATAATGGCGTGTTTGACAAACTCACCACCACTGTACGGGATATTCCTTGAGGGTGGGCGACGTGACTCACGTCGCAGTGGCCTCTGCAGTCCGCCTGTCTCTATATTATTTTTTGTCTCGTTTGAATGTAGTTTTTTTTTTTTTAACTGTGTTTGTGTGCGGGGGGTGGGTGACATTTAAAATATTTTCCCTGTAAGGAGAACCCGACCTTTTCCCTGTCGGGTCTCCGTTGTCGTTGAGGCCGAGCACCGTGGAGCGGCCTCCAGCAGGAACGACCTGGGGCTCCAGTCACGGAGCCTGCGGACCTACTCGCCATCGCGGAGCTGGCCGAGTTCGGAGCGGGAGGAGCGGTGGTGGCGCGCTGCTGCGACCCGACCCCCGGAGTTTCGGAGGCTTACCGCAGGTCTGGTAGACGGTGACACCGGGAGCCCTCGGGTCCCTTGTGGGAGACCGCTTTTCGGGGCTTCCGCAATTGCGACTTCACCTGCCCGAGTTGTGGGGTTGAAGATTATCTGGAGCGGGGCATTACATCATCGCCCGGCGCGGCTTTAATGGCCGCGGGACAATTACCATCGCCCGCCGGGGGCTTTGACTTTGACTCTGACATCGGGAGGGGAATGGGAATTGCAGGGGAAAGATAAGTCTTTGCCTTCCATCACAGCGAGGAGGAGATGTGCTGTGATGGATGTTTGTGTAAATTGTGTTGTGTCTTGGTTCTTTTCCTTGTGTGTATGACTGCAGAAACCAAATTTGAACCTCATTGAGGTTCAAATGACAACAAATAAATTGTATTGCATTGTATATTCTTTGTGACTGCGCCATAGTTATAGAGAGAAGTGTAGATTGCTTACTTCTTACCAATTGTAGGAAAGACATTCTTGCCGTAGAGGGAGTACAGAGAAGGTTCACCAGACTGATTCCTGGGATGGCAGGACTTTCATATGAAGAAAGACTGGATAGACTCGGCTTGTACTCGCTGGAATTTAGAAGATTGAGGGGGGAATCTTATAGAAACTTACAAAATTCTTAAGTTGTTGGACAGGCTAGATGCAGGAAGATTGTTCCCGATGTTGGGGAAGTCCAGAACAAGGGGCCACACACACAGTTTAAGGATAAGGGGGAAATCTTTTAGGACCGAGATGAGAAAAACATTTTTTTTCGCACACAGAGTGGTGAATCTGTGGAATTATCTGCCACAGAAGGTAGTTGAGGCCACACAGTTCATTGGCTATATTTAAGATGGAGTTAGATGTGGCCCTTGTGGCTAAAGGGATCAGGGTGTGAGGAAAGAGTTAACAGACATGGTTGATTTAGACTAGGGATAGAAATATAACTTAGAAAGAAATAAGATGTCAGCAGAAGCCAGACTGCTGGTAGAATAAAAAGTAACGATATAAAGAACAGAGAGAAATTCTAGATAAAAAGTAGCAACAGAAATACTTCAGTAGAAGTTTGGGTGGACGTTCCACGACGTTCTCGTGGGAATCTGGGTTTTATGTTATGATTGGAAGAATTGAATTGAATTGAATCCTTTATTTGTCATTCAGACCTTTCGGTCTGAACGAAATGCTGTTGCCTGCAGCCATACATGTAATAATAACAAAACACAATAAACACAAATTAACATCCACCACAGTGAGTTCACCAAACACCTCCTCACTGTGATGGAGGCAAAAGTCTTAGAGTTACTGTCTCTTCCCTCCTCTTCTCCCTCTGCGCCGAGGCGATGGGTGTGAAAATAGTGAAAAGAAATGTATAAAGATAGACGACATCCCGATCCTCGGTGTGCCTCTAGGGGACATCAGCGGAGAGGCACCTATTCTGCAGAATATGAAATTAATAAAAACACTTCTTTGTCTGAATTTGTCTCAAGAGCATTTGTGATTTTTGAATCTCACAACTTGGGGGCTCGTTTCCGAGATCCAATACTCTAGACAGCTGACGGGAGTAGACGGACGAAGGGAAGGTGCACCCTGCTGAGTTCAGCGGTCTCAGACTCCTTGCTTGCTGTCAGCTGTTTAAGCAGTAGTATCCGGACCAAACAGAGACTCGGCAAAGAAGTGAGAGTGATAGGAGATCGCAAAAATCGAGTGATTCTGTGCATAGACCCCGGTAAGAAACTTTGACTATTATAGTATTACCTGGGCAATTTGATAAGAGATCGGAGAGGAATTCCGATCGAGAGAATGGGAAATGTAAATGAAAAACCTGAAAGGGAGGGGAAAGGCCGTAAGCCAAATCCCCGCATTCTGCCCAATAGTCCATTGGGGCGAATGCTGAACCGCTGGGGGGCAGGAAATACCCAGGGGTTGGAGAAGACAACAATGATAAGGTATTAGGTACACAAAATTGCTGGAGAAACTCAGCGGGTGCAGTGATAAGGTATTGTTGATAAGGTATTGTTATTTTGAATGGCCAAAACACCCGATAAAAGGAGCTTCGGTCTGGTGGCCGGAGGATGGGTCAGGTGAGGATTGGGTACAGCAGGCATTAAATGTATATGTGAAAAATAAACCCAATCCAATGATAGAAGAAACCATGTATGCCGCGGTATGGGAAACAGGATGTAATTTGTTGAAATTAAAAGAAGAGGTTGAACAGTTAAATCCCTCTGCACCCTCATGGAATTTACTGGAGAACCTAGCTCCTCCCTATGTACATCAATTACCCGAAGTAGCGCCGTCAATTCAACCCCCGCCCCCACTCGTGGCGACGGGAGTGGAAGAGGTGACACCCGGGTCCGCTCTGGCGGTAAAGAGAAAGGTCAGGGTAAAACAAGAATTTAATGATGATGTTACTGACAGTGATGATACCGACAGTGACCTACCGGACCCCAGGAGTGAGAAAGAAAAAGGAATAAAGAGACAGGAGCCGGTCGGGGTAGATGAATTAAATCCCCCGTCACCAGGAGAGGGAGTCAGAAGGTCAGACAGAGTAAAAAGAGGATTGGTAAAAATTAGACCCCTAAGAGAGGTACCCATGGGAGGACCCCAAGGGGGAATGGGGTTTGTTAATGTCCCCTTAACTAGTACTGAAGTGAGGAATTTCAAGAGAGAAATGAAAAGCCTCCTAGGGGATCCTTTAGGTCTGGCAGAGCAGTTAGATCAATTCCTTGGGCCAAACACTTATACATGGGAGGAGTTGATGGCCATTATGGGGAATCTCTTCACACCAGAGGAGAGGCAAATGATTAGGGCAGCAGCAATGAAAAAGTGGGAACAGGAGAACCCTCCAGGGCAGCAGAATGCGGCGGCAGCAGATAAATTCCCAGTACAAGAGCCAGATTGGGACAAGGGAACAGAAGCAGGACGAAGGAATATGAAGGACCTGCGGGATATAATTATATTCGAACGAGCATTTGAGAATGGACAGCAGAAAGATGAGGCCCCGACAGTGTTCCTTCAAAGACTCAGGAAGAACATGCAACAGTATTCTGGAATAGACCCGGACTCAGGGGCAGGACAACAATTGCTTAGGGCCAATTTTGTGACCAAATCCTGGCCTGATGTAAGGAAGAAATTAGAAAAGATGGATGACTGGAATGAGAAACCACTACCTCAGTTGCTTACAGAGGCCCAGAAAGTGTACGTGCGGAGAGATGAGATAAAACAGAAGGGGAAGGCAATGATTATGTTGCAGGCTGTAGAAAAACAGCAAATAAGGAACAGATAGAGACAGGAAAGTTCCTGAGACAGGATGATAAGGGAGTTACTCCCGAAAGTAGCAGATAAGAAGACGGCAGAGGCCGCGAAAGGGGGATGTGATAGAAGACGGCAAAGGCCGGGGACAAGAGTGCAGGCAGGGAGAAAATATAAATTGAATAATCTATTTGAAGTAAGAATGAAACGAAGTGATTTGTTTGAAAACCGGTTTGGAACAAATGGTTGAAATGAGCAAGTTGTAAAATTGAACACAGACGCCCCCGTGGCGGAGGTGGGAATTCCCACTGTGTTTGGGCCGTGGGGGATTGCGAACAAGCTGCAAAAATGAACTCTTTGTATCCTGGTAACCTGAAAAAGAGAAGTTGTAAAAATCGTTTCTTGATGTTCTTTTAGATTTCTCGTCAGTAAAGTTAACTGGAAATAAGTTAATTGATGAAACATGAGCAGCTTTTATGTTGTTTTATGGTAGACATACAAGTTGAGAAACACAGACAGAGAAAGAGAGAGAGACAGAGAGCGAGAGAGAGACACAGACACAGTACGAGTAAGACAGTACCCCATTTCAACCAAGGGACGAAAAGGCTTACAACCAATCATTGAGAATTTATTAGAGGACGGGTGATTGGAACCATGTATGTCCCCCTACAATACTCCGATCCTACCAGTCAGAAAGACCGACGGGACATTTAGACTCGTACAGGACTTGAGGGAACTGAACAAGGTGGTCCAAGCCCGACACCCGGTAGTGCCTAACCCTTACACCATCATGGGACGGATACCCCCAAGCCACAAATGGTTTAGTGTGGTAGATTTAAAGGATGCCTTCTGGAGCTGTCCGCTGGCAACAGAGAGTAGAGACTTATTCGCCTTTGTGGGAAAACCTAAAAAAACCGGGCGAAAGCAACAATTCCGGTGGGCGGTGCTCCCTCAAGGTTTTACAGAATCACCAAATTTATTCGGCCAAATTTTAGAGCAGGTATTGGAGGATTTCCCAGGACATGGGGAAACGCAACTATTACAGTATGTGGATGACGTCCTTTTGTCAGGAGAGAGACAAGATGAAGTAAGGGACGCCACAATAAGCCTGTTAAACTTCTTGGGAAGGAAGGGGTTAAGAGTGTCCCGTAACAAGCTTCAATTTGTGAAACAAGAGGTAAAATATCTGGGACATCTGATAAGTGGAGGAAAGAGACGAATCAACCCTGAAAGGATAGCTGGGATCACGGGAGTACCACTACCAAAGAATAAGAAAGAGACCCGAAAATTCCTGGGATTGATAGGATACTGTCGACTGTGGATAGATGGATCCTCCAGGTGCATAGATGGAAAAAGACATAGTGGGTACGGTATAGTGAACGGGGAAACGATGGAGGAAATTGAAAGCGGCAGGCTGCCTGGTAGTTGGTCAGCTCAATCTTGTGAATTATATGCATTAATGAGAGCTTTAGAATTATTGGAGGGGAAGGAAGGAACAGTATATACCGATTCAAAATACGCTTTTGGAGTAGTACACACCTTTGGGAAGATCTGGAAAGAGCGAGGAATGATAACAACTCGAGGTAAAGAATTAGCGCATGAGCAATTGGTAGGACAGACACTGGAAGCCTTGCAAAAAGCAGAACGAATAGCGATAGCACATGTGGCAGGGCATCAGAAGGGTAACACCCTGGAGGCCAGAGGAAATAGGGCAGTGGATGAGGTTGCAAAAAGAGCAGCCACAGAACAGATGGTAGAAATGAAGTCACTACTACCTTTAAGGGAACCAGAGGAAAAGATACCTATCTTTAGTGAGAAAGAACAGGAAAACATGAAAGAAATGGGGGCTCAGCGTACTTCAAATGGGAAATGGTGGACACCAAATGGAAAGCAGCTATTGAACAAAGAAATAATGAGGGAGTTATTAGGGAGATTACATGGACAAAGCCATTGGGGAACACAAGCCCTCTGTGACACCCTCCTCAGAACCTACGCTTGCTGTGGGATATTTACCATGGCCAAACAAGTCACAAGGGGCTGTGTAATATGTCAGCGAATTAATAAGAAAATCATGAGAGCAGTCCCAGGAGGAGGACAACCATTAGCAGTTAGGCCCTTCCAAAGAAAATACAGATAGATTTTACCGAGCTGCCCCGGGTACGAACATGGAAGTACCTGTTAGTGGTAGTGGACCATTTCACCAGATGGGTAGAGGCATTCCCCACGGCAACTGCCACCTCACAGGCGGTAGCCAAGATATTATTAGAACAAATTATACCCAGATATGGGATTGTGGAAACAATAGACTCAGGTAGAGGGACCCATTTTGCCTCCAAAACACATGAAATGATATGTGAAGCACTGGGAATAGAATGGAAATTGCGTACACCATGGCATCCCCAGAGCTCAGGAAAGGTGGAAAGAATGAATGGCACCTTAAAGACCCAAATCACCAAGTTGATAGAGGAAACGGGACTCTCCTGGACTAAGTGCCTCCCGATAGCCCTGTTGAGAATCCGAACAGCACCTCGAAAAGACATAGGGATATCACCATATGAAATGTTATTCGGGCTCCCATACTTAGGGAAGATAGAAGGAGTCCCAACAATACAAGGGAACGATGTGTTCCTAAGGAACTATTTACTGGCAGTGTCCCAATCTCTTGCAGAACTAAAAATTAAAGGATTGCTGGCCCAGAGCCCACCACTGGACTTCCCGATTCACTCAGTCAAGGCTGGAGACTGGGTATTAATAAAAACGTGGAAAGAATAAAAGCTGCAAGCTAAGTGGACTGGACCCTACCTGGTGTTACTAATCACGGAGACAGCAGTACGAACAAAAGAGAAAGGGTGGACACACGCAAGTCGAGTTAAGGGTCCTGTGGAGGCCCCACCAGACGATATCAGCCCGTGGACTGTGCGCAAAGGAAAAGAACCATTGACTTTAATATTTACCAAGAACCCGCAGGAAAAATGAAGATTTCGTGTTGGTGGGTCGTGTGTTGGGTGGTTACCCAACTTGTAAGTAATGTAACATGCATAAAAATCACAATACCACAGAATAGAAGGTCCACCACCATCCCATTTAATGTATGTAAAGGAAAATGGTGGTGCGGCTATAGAATGTATGTATGCACCCATCCCTGTAAAGATTGGCACGCGGTGTTTACTTCATCAAAATATTGGTGGCATCGGACCACCTATCAAACTGATAGGTGGAGAGTATATCAAAACCCAAACGAGAAATTGCCAGGACGCGTATATGTGAGCATACAGAGTGTCCAAATACAGGAAAGTGGTAGGTATTGGATATGTGCAGATAAAACAGGGAAAGACGCATGTCTGAAGTTTGAGATAGAAGTAAAGTGAGATGGGAAGATGGTAATATACGAGGATAGGGGAGAGGTGTTCAAGATAGATGACAGTCAGAATAGGGATCCCGGGCAACACCAGCACCACCAGTAGTCAGCAATGTCACCAGGGAAAATGAGTCTAAGGATCTGAAGATAATGATAGTAGCAGGAGAAACAGGATTAAGGCAGTTATATAAGAAAGGAATACCAACAGGGGGAAAAGGAGCCAACACCTGGCTTGCCTGGATGATGTACACAGCCAGAAGTATGCAACGAACCAATTGTTACGCCTGCGCTGGAGCTAGGCCTCAGCTGGTCCCAGTACCATTTCACCTGAATTGGGATAGAACACCTAGGGCTATGACATGTATACTACAGCTATTCACGACTCCCCTCTTACCAAAGAATGTGATATGCCAGAGTTATCATTACCTATTTCCGGCCAGCAACAACAATACAAAGGGCCGAAGGGAAGACCCTTGACCTCCTCCATTTACCATTCCTTTTGGGGAGGAGGGGTTTGAGTGCTATACAAGAAATAACCCAGAGGGACAGGACATGGGGGAGGTGCTCAACTGCAATAAGACGTATAATATAACGGCTGAGGAACAGGGGCCGCTGTTCAATAGCTCCTGGCTGAAAAAGCAGATAGTCAGTAGAGCCGATGTCTGGTGGTGGTGCGGGGAGAATACCCTGTGGCCCCGGTTACCAGGGTCATGGACGGGAACCTGTACCCTCATACAACTGATGATGCCCTTCACCATAGCAGTAGAACATGCTGTAGAACAATAAAGGAAGCCGATGACAAAAGAGAAAGGTGAAAGGATCATTCGACACACACATCTATATAGATGTGATAGGGGTGCCAAGAGGGGTACCCGATGAATTTAAAGCCAGAAATCAGATAGCTGCGGGCTTTGAGTCCATACTCTTCTGGTGGTCCACCGTTAATAAAAATGTGGACTGGATCAACTACTTATACTACAATCAACAACGCGCTATAAATTACACTCGAGATGCAGTTGAAGGATTAGCGGAACAACTGACAGCTACCAGCCAAATGGCCTGGCAAAATCGCATGGCCTTGGACATGCTACTGGCTGAGAAGGGAGGGGTGTGTGTAATGTTTGTCGAACAATGTTGCACATTCATCCCCAACAACACTGCTCCGGATTGGTCAGTATCAAGAGCCCTAGCAGGTCTCATCTCTCTGTCTATCGAATTGGCTGAGAACTCTGGAGTAGACACCTCCTGGACCGGGTTTCTAGACTCCTGGTTTGGGAAATGGAAGCACATCTTTACATCTGCCCTAACATCAGTAATAGTCATGGCAGGGTTATTGTGTTTGTTCGGATGTTGTATCATTCCCTGCGTACGGGGATTGGCTCAGCGATTGATAGAAACAGCCCTGACGAAGAACAGTGCTGCCACCATAATGGCCTTCAGAACACAGTATGACCAACGAGAGGAGGATAGGGAGGTGAAGAATCTTCTGCTAGCATTAGAAAAGGAGGAGATAGTGTAAATCAAGGGTGCGTAGCAAAAAGAAAAGGATGGATTGTGATGAAAGAGTTAAAAGACATGGTTGATTTAGACTAGGGATAGAAATATAACTTAGAAAGAAATAAGGTGTCAGCAGAAGCCAGGCTGCTAGTAGAATAGAAAGTAACAATATAAAGAACAGAGAGAAATTCTAGATAATAGCAGCAAGTACAGATGGTGACATTTCAAGGATGAGAGTCAGCAGATAACCACAGTCACACAAGAACATAACGGGAACTGGGGGAAGGGGCATGAGCTACTCTGTACTGCACTTGCTTGATGAGATGCCATGAAAATGTACTCACACCCACTATGACAAGATGCCTAATTTAAATACACATGCGATGCATGATAGGGGAGGTGCCTTTGACGTTGGGTGGGCGTTCCACGACGTTCTCGTGGGAATCTGGGCTTTATGTTATGATTGGAAGAAGCTCAATGGGGAGAGATGAGAATGTGATAATAATGAAAAGAAATGTATAAAGATAAAAGACATCCCGACATCGGTGTGCCTCTAGGGGACATCAGTGGAGGGGCACCTATTCTGCAGAATATGAAATTAATAAAAACACTTCTTTGTCTGAATTTGTCTCAAGAGCATTTGTGATTTTTGAATCTCACACACCTATAGCCCTTTATTGATGCTACACGTTCTTGCAGCTGTAAGCAGTACAACACAATAGCAAGTTTAGCAATTCAATATTCATTTCTTAGTGCCAGTTAATGTCGATTAGTGTGTGTGCGTCCATATGTACATGTTGGTCATTCACCGTCTCTCAGGTTGTGGCGTGGTTACGTATTGTGCACCAAGATGGGCCGTGTTTCCTTCGCCAAGGATGATTCTTAGTTTTGATGTATCATCTAGTTCTTTAAAATCAGGGGTTGCCTCACTGAGTTTGTCAAAGTGTGTGCATGTGCGTAGATGTGTTGCATCTCCCTGTCTCTCCCCTCCCCCCCCCTCTCTGATTGATCGGTCTCAAGGAGGGGGCGGTGCCTGGGTGCTTTGTGACGTCAGGGCCGGTGGGTGGGGCGAGGAGAGGGGGGCGGAACCTGCTCCCATTGGGCCGCAGGTCACGCGAGGGCGGGCCCGACTGCTGCCCCTGGTGCGATTGGCGGAGGGCGCTGTCCGTCAGGAGGGGCGCGGCTCCCGATTGGCGGAGGGCGCTGTCCGTCAGACGGGCGGGGCGTCGGCTCGACCAGCGGGTCGCGGCTCTGATTGGCGGTGGCCGCTGTCCGTCAACAGGGACGCGGCTCCCGGATTGGGTCGGACCCCGAGGAGGGGGGCGGTGCCTGGGTTGCTTTGTGACGTCAGGGCCGGGTCGAGGCCGCTCAGCGACAGGAGCTCACAGGTGGGAAACACACGGCCGCGTCATCACCCCCTCCCCCCGCGTCATCACCCCCCCCCCTCGCGTCATCACCCCCCCCGCGTCATCACCCCCCCCCGCGTCATCACCACCCCCCCCCCGCGTCATCACCCCCCCCCCCGCGTCATCACCCCCCCACACACACACACACACCGGACCTGACGTCACAAAGCAACCAGGCACCGCCCCCCTCCTTGAGTCCTCCCACTGTAGCGCCCCCTGGTCCTCCCACTGCAGCGCCCCCTGGTCCTCCCACTGTAGCGCCCCCTGGTCCTCCCACTGTAGCGCCCCCTGGTCCTCCCACTGCAGCGCCCCCTGGTCCTCCCACTGTAGCGCCCCCTGGTCCTCCCACTGCAGCGCCCCCTGGTCCTCCCACTGTAGCGCCCCCTGGTCCTCCAACTGTAGCGCCCCCTGGTCCTCCCACTGTAGCGCCCCCTGGTCCTCCCACTGTAGCGCCCCCTGGTCCTCCCACTGTAGCGCCCCCTGGTCCTCCCACTGTAGCCACCTGGTCCTCCCACTGTAGCGCCCCCTGGTCCTCCCACTGTAGCGCCCCCTGGTCCTCCCACTGCAGCGCCCCCTGGTCCTCCCACTGCAGCGCCCCCTGGTCCTCCCACTGTAGCGCCACCTGGTCCTCCCACTGTAGCCACCTGGTCCTCCCACTGTAGCGCCCCCTGGTCCTCCCACTGTAGCGCCCCCTGGTCCTCCCACCGTAGCGCCCCCTGGTCCTCCCACTGTAGCGCCCCCTGGTCCTCCCACTGTAGCGCCCCTGGTCCTCCCACTGCAGCGCCCCTGGTCCTCCCACTGCAGCGCCCCCTGGTCCTCCCACTGTAGCGCCCCCTGGTCCTCCCACTGCAGCGCCCCCTGGTCCTCCCACTGTAGCGCCCCCTGGTCCTCCCACTGCAGCGCCCCCTGGTCCTCCCACTGTAGCGCCCCCTGGTCCTCCCACTGCAGCGCCCCCTGGTCCTCCCACTGTAGCGCCCCCTGGTCCTCCCACTGTAGCGCCCCCTGGTCCTCCCACTGTAGCGCCCCCTGGTCCTCCCACTGCAGCGCCCCCTGGTCCTCCCACTGCAGCGCCCCCTGGTCCTCCCACTGTAGCGCCCCCTGGTCCTCCCACTGTAGCGCCCCCTGGTCCTCCCAATGCAGCGCCCCCTGTCTGTTGTAGACCGCGGTGCATCGCCCTCTGGTCCTCGGACTGTAGCGCCCCCTGTCTATTGAGGACCGGATGGCATCTAATCCTCCGGCTGTAGCGCCCCCTGTCTGTTGAAGGGCGCGGTGCAGCGCCTCTGGTCCTCCCACTGTAGTGCCCCCTGTCTGCTGTAGACCGCGGTGCAACTGGTCCTCCCACCGTAGCGCCCCCTGTCTATTGAAGTGCGCGGTGCAACTGGTCCTCCCACTGCAGCGCCCGCTATATCTTGAGGACCGCATTCCATCTAATCCTCCGACTGTAGCGCCCCCTGTCCGTTGAAGGGCGCGGTGCAACTGGTCCTCCCACTGTAGCGCCCCCTGTCTATTGAAGGACCGCGGTGCAGCGCCTCTGGTCCTCCCACTGCAGCGCCCCCTGTCTGTTGAAGGGCGCAATGCATCGTCTCTGGTCCTCCCACTGTTGCGCCCCCTGTCTGTTGAAGGGCGCGGTGCATCATCTCTGGTCCTTCCACTGTTGCGCCCTCTCTCTGTTGTAGACCGCGGTGCAGCGCCTCTGGTCCTCCCCACTGTAGTGCCCCCTGTCTGTTGTAGACCGCGGTGCATCGTCTCTGGTCCTCCCCACTGTAGCGCCCCCTGTCTGTTGTAGACCGCGGTGCATCGCCCTCTGGTCTTCCCACTGTAGCGCCCCCTGTCTATTGAAGGGCGCGGTGCAACTGGTCCTCCCACTGCAGCGCCCGCTATCTCTTGAGGACCGCATTGCATCTAATCCTCCGACTGTAGTGCCCCCTGTCTGTTGTAGACCGCAGTGCATCTGGTCCTCCGACTGTAGCGCCCCCTGTCTATTGAGGACCGCATTGTATCTAATCCTCCGGCTGTAGTGCCCCCTGTCCGTTGAAGGGCGCGGTGCATCTGGTCCTCCCACTGTAGTGCCCCCTGTCTATTGAAGACTGCGGTGCATTGTCTCTGGTCCTCCCACTGTAGCGCCCCCTGTCTGTTGAAGGACCGCGGTACTGCGCCTCTGGTCCTCCCACTGTTGCGCCCCCTCTCTGTTGTAGACCGCGTTGCAGCGCCTCTGGTCCTCCCCACTGTAGTGCCCCCTGTCTGTTGTAGACTGCGGTGCAACGTCTCTGGTCCTCCGACTGTAGCGCCCCCTGTCTGTTGAAGGGCGCGGTGCATCTGGTCCTCCCACTGTAGCGCCCCTTGTCTGTTGTAGACCGCGGTGCATCTGGTCCTCCGACTGTAGCGCCCCCTGTCTGTTGTAGACCGCGGTGCATCTGGTCCTCCAACTGTAGCGCCCCTATCTATTGTGGACCGCATTGCATCTAATCCTCCGCCTGTTGTAGACCGCGGTGCAACTGGTCCTCCCACTGTAGCCCCCCCCTGTCTGTTGAAGACCGCGGTGCAGCGCCTCTGGTCCTCCCACTGTAGTGCCCCCTCTCTGTTGTAGACCGCGGTGCAGCGCCTCTGGTCCTCCCCACTGTAGTGCCCCCTGTCTGTTGTAGACCGCGGTGCAACTGGTCCTCCCACTGTAGCGCCCCCTGTCTGTTGAAGGGCGCGGTGCAGCGCCTCTGGTCCTCCCACTGTAGCGCCCCCTGGCGGCGGGAGGCCACTGTGCACCTATCCACGCTGCCCGACCCGCTGAATCTGTGACCTTCTTACCATGATGCATGTCGCCCCCCCCCCCCAGGTGACTCAGCGCCAACCAACGGCGTTCCCCCTCGGATTCGGGGTGACATCAGGGCGCCGGTCGCCAAGGTCGGTGTCGAGCCCCCACTTCTCCCCTGCCCTCCCTGCTCCCCCTCCCCTCACCTCCACCGTCCTCATCACTCTTCCCCATTTGCCTCCTCACCATCTCTCTCCTTCATAGAAACATAGACAATAGGTGCAGGAGTAGAGGCCATTCGGCCCTTCGAGCCTGCACCATTCGCCATTCAATATGATCATGGCTGATCATCCAACTCAGTATCCTGTACCTGCCTTCTCTCCATACCCCCTGATCCCTTTAGCCACAAGGGCCACATCTAACTCCCTCTTAAATATAGCCAATGAACTGTGTGGCCTCAACTACCTTCTGTGGCAGAGAATTCCACAGATTCACCACTCTCTGTGTGTGGGGAAAAAAATGTTTATCTCATCTCGGTCCTAAAAGACTTCCCTCTTATCCTTAAACTGTGTGTGTGGCCCCTTGTCCTGGACTTCCCCAACATCGGGAACAATCTTCCTGCATCTAGCCTGTCCAACCCCTTAAGAATTTTGTACGTTTCTATAAGATCCCCCCTCAATCTTCTAAATTCTAGCGAGTACAAGCCGAGTCTATCCAGTCTTTCTTCATATGAAAGTCCTGCCATCCCAGGAATCAGTCTGGTGAACCTTCTCTGTACTCCCTCTATGGCAAGAATGTCTTTCCTCAGATTAGGAGACCAAAACTGTACGCAATACTCCAGGTGTGGTCTCACCAAGACCCTGTACAACTGCAGTAGAACCTCTCTGCTCCTAGACTCAAATCCTCTACGGCAAGAATGTCTTTCCTCAGATTAGGAGACCCGCCTCCTTTCTCTCCTTCCCACCTCCCTCACACCTTCATTTGCCCCCCTCACTCCCCCCTCTCCCCTCGCACACCTCCTGCCCTCCCCCCCCTTCAAGCACAAGTAATGTTCACATGTTAGTAATGTCCTGTTTGCCAGCTTGTTTTTTTTTGAAGTGGAAAGTTTCTATTTATTTATTAGAAGTACAATAAGTTACAGTAATACACACCACATATATCTTATTATGTTTGTTGTACCCCTTCATTTTTTGAGCTTTAAGAAAGATAGAAAGAAAGGAAGTAAGGAAAGTGAGAAAGAGTCGTGATAGTGCAGGAAAGTGTTGGAAAAATAAAAGCCCATTAGAAAAAGAGTTAGAGAAGAAAGTTAAGAAATAAACCCTAGAAAAGAGAGAAAGAAAGTGAAACAATTGCTCCATTATAAAAAACTACGCAAAAAGGGATATACCAACCTCAGCAAAATCAATAACCCCACTCTCACCATCAACGGCACCACTGTCTCCCTATCTCCCCAGGCCCGCAACCTTGGCGTGATCTTTGATTCCACCCTCTCCCTTGAGCCTCACATCCGCCATGTCATTAAAACCTCCTTCTTTCATCTCCGCAACATCGCCAAACTCAGACCCTCTCTCACACCTCCCGCTACTGAAAGACTCATCCATGCCTTCATCTCCTCCCGACTGGACTATTGCAACTCACTTCTCCTTGGCATCAGCTCCACCTACATCAACCGACTCCAACTGGTCCAGAACGCAGCCGCCCGACTCATCACCCACACCAAATCCTGGCATCACATCACTCCAGTCCTCAAACAACTTCACTGGCTTCCCATCTCCCACCGGATCACCTACAAAATCCTGGTCCTCACCTACAAAGCCCTCCACCATCTGGCCCCCCCATATCTCACTGACCTCCTCTCCCCCTACCAACCCTCACGGTCCCTCAGATCCACATCAGCCGGTCTCCTCTCCATCCACAAGTCCAACCTCTGCAGTTTTGGGGACAGAGCCTTCTCCAGGGCAGCTCCCAGGCTCTGGAACTCCCTCCCCCCCAACTGATCCGCAATTCCGTGTCCCTCACCATCTTCCAGTCCCGCCTCAAGACCCATCTCTTCACCTCTGCCTATCCTTAGCCCCACGTCCCCCTCCCTTTTCATCTGTGCATTAATTGCCTCATATTGTGTTTTGAATTGAATTCTGTCTTTATTTTGTGTACTAGTCATGTCTCTACTATTTATTTCATTCCCCTTACATGTTTTTCCTCTACCTGCTAAATTTTTGTAAAGTGTCCTTGAGACTCTTCAAAGGCGCCCATAAATAAAATTTATTATTATTATTTATTATAATATTTTTCATCCCCTGTTACCAGATCCTGGCACCATTTATTTTTTAAATTACTGTTACACCTTATGCTTGTAGTAAGTGCATAAATGCAGACCACGTCTTTTGGAAGTGGTCTGCTTTGCCTGCGAGGAGGAGTCTCATATCTTCCAGGTGTAATGTTTCGAACATGTTTGAAATCCACATTTTTATTGTTGGTATAGGAGCGTTCTTCCAGAATTTGAGTCTAAGCTATAACAGTTGACCCTCTGTGTTCCCCTCCTGCAGGGTTTAGGAGCCATTGCTGTGGACAGAGAAACGGGGACTTGAGCGGCCATTGAGGGTGGCCAGGGTGCCGGTGGGCCCCTCCTCCCCCCCATCTGCTCGGTGTGCGGGCTGAGCTTCGAGGGGCTGAACATGACGGGGCACAACAAAGAGAAACGTTATGAGTGTGATGTGTGCGGCTTGGCCTGTGGGTGCCCGAGCAAGCTGGAAATCCACCTGCGGGTGCACACGGGAGAACGCCCCTTCGGCTGCTCGGAGTGCAGCAAGAGCTGCAAGACGGCGCAGGACCTGAAGGCCCACCGGCGGGTGCACACGGGAGAACGCCCCTTCGACTGCTCAGAGTGCGGCAAGAGCTACAAGACAGCGAAGGACTTGAAGATCCACCGGCAGGTACACACGGGCGAGAAGCCCCACGTCTGCCCCACCTGCGGCAAGAGCTTCACCTGGTTGTCGGGGCTGCGGGATCACCGGCGGGTGCACAGCAGCGAGCGGCCCTTCACCTGCTCCGACTGCGGCAAAGGCTTCAAGTCGTCCACGCACCTGAAGGTGCACATTCGCCTGCACACGGGGGAACGCCCCTACACCTGCGGCGACTGCGGCAAGGGCTTCGCCCAGTCCGGCACCCTAGTGGAGCATCAACGCACCCATGCCGGCGAGCGGCCCTTCACCTGCTCCGACTGCGGCAAAGGCTTCAAGACGTCCAGCGTCCTGAAGGTGCACAGGCGGCTGCACACGGGGGAGCGCCCCTACACCTGCAGCGACTGCGGCAAGGGATTCACCATGTCCAACCACCTGCTGGTGCACCAGCGCACCCACACCGGCGAGCGCCCCTTCACCTGCGCCCAGTGCGGCAAGGGCTACACCCGCTCCACCCAGCTGCTGAACCACCAGCGGGTGCACACCGGCGAGCGTCCCTCCCTCAGGCCCTTCGGCTGCTCCGACTGTGGCCAGGACTTCAAGAGTGCGGGGGACCTGAAGGTCCATCGGCGGGTGCACACGGGCGAGAAGCCCTATGGCTGCCCCACCTGCGGCAAGAGTTTTTCCCGGTCGTCGGGGCTGTGGGAGCACCGGCGGGTGCACAGCGGAGAGCGGCCCTTCACTTGCTCCGACTGCGGCAAAGGCTTCAAGTCGTCCATGCACCTGAGGGTGCACCGGCCCGTGCACACGGGGGAACGCCCCTACACCTGCAGCGACTGCGGCAAGGGCTTTGCCCAGTCCAACAACCTACTGAAGCACCAGCGCACCCACACCGGCGAGCGCCCCTTCATCTGCGCCCAGTGCGGCAAGGGCTTCTCATGCTCCAACCAGCTGCTGTCCCACCAGCGGGTGCACTCTGGCAAGAGGCCCTTTGTCTGCTCCGACTGTGGCCAGGACTTCAAGGGGGCGCAAGAGCTGAAGACCCACCGGCGGGTTCACACGGGCGAGAAGCCCTATGTCTGCTCCACCTGCGGCAAGAGCTTCGCCCGATCGTCGGGGCTGTGGCGGCACCAGCAGGTGCACGGCAGTGAGCGGCCCTTCTCCTGCTCCGACTGCGGCAAAGGCTTCAAGTCGTCCACAAACCTGACAGTTCACAGGCGCCTGCACACCAAGGAGCGGCCCTACACCTGCGGCGACTGCGGCAAGGGCTTCACCTGCTCCAGCAGCCTGCTGGTGCACCAGCGCGCCCACACCGGCGAGCGCCCCTTCACCTGCAGCGACTGCGGCAAGGGCTTCACCTGCTCCAGCAGCCTGCTGGTGCACCAGCGCACCCACACCGGCGAGCGCCCCTTCACTTGCGCCCAGTGCGGCAAGGGCTTCATCAACTCCTCCAACCTGCTGTCCCACCAGCGGGTGCACGCCGGCGACTGTCCCGTCCCCAGCCCGGTGTGTGGAGAGCACCTGGCCTCCCACGCCCTGTCTCGCCAGCCCTACGACTGCCCGGACTGCGGTGAGGCGTTTGACAGCTCGCGGGGGTTGCGGCAGCACCGGCGGGCCCACGCCGGCGAGCGGCAGCTCCCACTGCGGCAAGCGTTTCAAGAGAGCACGGGAGCTGCGGGAGCACCGGTGGCTACACACCGGAGAGAGACCCTTTGTGCGCGCTGAGTGTGGCAAGGGTTTCACCCGCATGTCCAGCCTGTGGCAGCACCGGCTCACCCACAGCGGTGAGCGTCCCTTCCCCTGCCCGTCCTAAGGGCTTCACCCGCCTTGACCACCTGCTGGAGCGTCACCCTGTCCTTCTGTCCAGAGATGCTGCCTGTCCCGCTGAGTTACTCAGCATTTGTGTCCTTTTTGTGAACCAGCACCTGCAGTTCCTTGTTTTTAAACCATTCTGGTGAACCATCTCTGCACCTTCCCCAAAGCCTCCACATCAGTCCTGTAATGGAGTGACCAGAACTGTATGCAATACTTCAAATGCTACCCGACCAATGTCCCTTAAAGCTGCACATATACATTCCCCTCTCCTTATCTCACACCCTTTTATCTCCTTATTTTCCCTCGCCTCTGTCACTCACTCCACTCATCTGCCGATCACCCCCTCATCTGTTAATATAGTGTCAGTCTGAAGAAGGGTCCCGAACGGAAATGTCACCTATCCATGTTCTCCAGAGATGCTGCCTGACCCGCTGAGTTACTCCAGCACTCTGTGAAACGTCACCTATCCATGTTCTCCACAGATGCTGCCTGACCCGCTGAGTTACTCCAGCACTCTGTGAAACGCCACCTATCCATGTTCTCCACAGATGCTGCCTGACCCACTGAGTTACTCCAGCACTCTGTGAAACGTCACCTATCCATGTTCTCCACAGATGCTGCCTGACCCGCTGAGTTACTCCAGCACTCTGTGAAACGTCACCTATCTATGTTCTCCACAGATGCTGCCTGACCCGCTGAGTTACTCCAGCACTCTGTGAAACGTCACCTATCCATGTTCTCCACAGATGCTACCTGACCCGCTGAGTTACTCCAGCACTCTGTGAAACGTCACCTATCCATGTTCTCCACAGATGCTGCCTGACCCGCTGAGTTACTCCAGCACTCTGTGAAACGTCACCTATCCATGTTCTCCACAGATGCTGCCTGACCCGCTGAGTTACTCCAGCACTTCGTGTTAGAGTCACAGAGAGATAGAGTGTGGAAACAGGCCCAACTTGCCCACACCGATCAACATGTCCTGGCTACACTCGTCCCACCTGCCTGCGTTTGGTCCATATCCCTCCAAACTTGTCCTATCCATGAACCTTGGTGGCAAAAACAGGAAAGCAGACTATTATCTAAATGGTGGCCGACTAGGAAAAGGGGAGATGCAGCGAGACCTGGGTGTCATGGTACACCAGTCATTGAAAGTGGGCATGCAGGTGCAGCAGGCAGTGAAGAAAGCGAATGGTATGTTAGCTTTCATAGCAAAAGGATTTGAGTATAGGAGCAGGGAGGTTCTACTGCAGTTGTACAGGGTCTTGGTGAGACCACACCTGGAGTATTGCGTACAGTTTTGGTCTCCAAATCTGAGGAAGGACATTATTGCCATAGAGGGAGTGCAGAGAAGGTTCACCAGACTGATTCCTGGGATGTCAGGACTGTCTTATGAAGAAAGACTGGATAGACTTGGTTTATACTCTCTAGAATTTAGGAGATTGAGAGGGGATCTTATAGAAACTTACAAAATTCTTAAGGGGTTGGACAGGCTAGATGCAGGAAGATTGCTCCCGATGTTGGGGAAGTCCAGGACAAGGGGTCACAGCTTAAGGATAAGGGGGAAATCCTTTAAAACCGAGATGAGAAGAACTTTTTTCACACAGAGAGTGGTGAATCTCTGGAACTCTCTGCCACAGAGGGTAGTCGAGGCCAGTTCATTGGCTATATTTAAGAGGGAGTTAGATGTGGCCCTTGTGGCTAAGGGGATCAGAGGGTATGGAGAGAAGGCAGGTACGGGATACTGAGTTGGATGATCAGCCATGATCATATTGAATGGCGGTGCAGGCTCGAAGGGCCGAATGGCCTACTCCTGCACCTAATTTCTATGTTTCTATGTTTCTAACCTGTCTATCACTTTCTTAAAAGTTGGGATAGTCCCAGCCTCAGCTACCTCCTCTGGCAGCTTGTTCCATACACCCACCACCCTCTGTGTTGAAAGGTTACTGCTCAGATTCCTATTAAATCTTTTCCCCTTCACCTCGAACCCATGTCCTCTGGTCCTCGATTCCCTCACCCTGACCATCACATGTTCAAACTGTAATGTTTTATTAATAGTGTTTTATGTGTAATTCTTAATTGTTATTGTGTGTCGTGTTGTTACCTGTGAGTGGAGCACCAAGGCAAATTTCTTGTATGTGTACATACTTGGCCAATAAACCTATTCATTCATTCATTCATTAAAAACACCGAATGACGTGGCCTCCACAGACGTCTGTGGCAATGAATTCCACAGATTCACCACCCTGACTAAAGGAATTCCTACTCCTTCCTAAAGATATGTCCTTTAATTCTGAAGCTATGACCTTTCCCACTAGTGAAAACATAGAAAACATAGACAATAGGTGCAGGAGTAGAGGCCATTCGGCCCTTCGAGCCTGCACCATTCGCCATTCAATATGATCATGGCTGATCATCCAACTCAGTATCCTGTACCTGCCTTCTCTCCATACCCCCTGATCCCTTTAGCCACAAGGGCCACATCTAACTCCCTCTTAGATATGGCCAATGAACGGTGTGGCCTCAACTAACTTCTGTGGCAGGGAATTCCACAGATTCACCACTCTCTGTGTGTGATAAAAAAATGTTTTTCTCATCTCGGTCCTAAAAGATTTCCCATTTATCCTTAAACTGTGACCCCTTGTTCTGGACTTCCCCAACATCGGGAACAATCTTCCTGCATCTAGCCTGTCCGTAAGAATTTTGTAAGTTTCTATAAGATCCCCCCTCAATCTTCTAAATTCTAGCGAGTACAAGCCGAGTCTATCCAGTCTTTCTTCGTATGAAAGTCCTGACATCCCAGGAATCAGTCTGGTGAACCTTCTCTGCACTCCCTCTATGGCAATAATGTCCTTCCTCAGATTTGACGACCAAAACTGTACGCAATACTCCAGATGTGGTCTCACCAAGACCCTCTGACCAAAACATCCTCTCCAGGTCCACTCTTTCCAGGGCTTTCACTATTCGGTATGAAACACATTCTTGCCATAGAGGGAGTACAGAGAAGGTTCACCAGACTGATTACTGGGATGTCAGGACTTTCATATGAAGAAAGACTGGATAGACTCGGCTTGTACTCGCTGGAATTTAGAAGATTGAGGGGGGATCTTATAGAAACGTACAAAATTCTTAAGGGGTTGGACAGGCTAGATGCAGGAAGATTGTTCCCGATGTTGGGGAAGTCCAGAACAAGGGGCCACACACACAGTTTAAGGATAAGGGGGAAATCTTTTAGGACCGAGATGAGAAAAACATTTTTTTCACACACAGAGAGTGGTGAATCTGTGGAATTCTCTGCCACAGAAGGTAGTTGAGGCCACACAGTTCATTGGCTATATTTAAGAGGGAGTTAGATGTGGCCCTTGTGGCTAAAGGGATCAGGGGGTATGGAGAGAAGGCAGGTACAGGATACTGAGTTGGATGATCAGCCATGATCATATTGAATGGCGGTGCAGGCTCGAAGGGCCGAATGGCCTCTACTCCTGCACCTATTGTCTATGTTTCTATGTTTCAATGAGATATTGGGCCTAAAACTCTTCACAATGTTTTCTGGTGAGGTGGGGGGGGGGGGGGGGGGGGGGGGGAACTTACCGCAGCCTCATAGAGTCAAAGAGCAGGGAAGCAGGCCTTTCGGCCCATCTCATCCATACTGATTCAAGGACGGATCCCCATTCCAAACTAGTCCCATTCTCCTGCGTTTGGCCCATATCCCACCGATCCTTTCCCCTCCAAGTACCCGCGCAAGCATCTTTCAACGTGCGGACACGGTGGCTCAGCGATAGAGCTGCTGCCTCACAGCGCCAGAGATCGGAGCTGAGGCGGCGGCAACATCACCACGGAGGTCCGCTGGACTGGAGGGCGGCAACTTCGGCCTGGATCGCCTCAGCGCAGAGGGGAGAACAAGGAGGGAAGCGACAGAGACTTTAAGACTTTTGCCTCCATCACAGTGAGGAGGTGCCTGGTGAACTCACTGTGGTGGATGTTGA
>NW_022630144.1:151253-276633 GCF_010909765.2 Amblyraja radiata | reverse complement strand
CCCTCTCTCTCTCGCCCTCCTCTCCCCATCTCTCTCCCTCCCGCCGTGTGTGTGGGGGGTGTTTGGTGTGCGACGCCGCTGCCGCCCCCTCTGCAACCGCGCATTGGGGGGGACCCATTATTTCCAGCTGTTGAGGCCCGTTATTTCCAGCTGTTAACGCCCGTTTTTCCAGCTGTTGACGCCCGTTATTCCAGCTGTTGACGCCGTTCACCGCCCTGCCCGCCACATCTGCAGCCGATCTGCTCTCCCGCTAAATGAAGATCTTTGAGCTTCACCAGCCGGTACGTCAACATTTTATAACCTTGTGACTATAAACACGTCATGTGTATATAACAAACACCTTTAATTATTTCCCTGTACGAAATACCAGATGTGCCTTTTATTATAATTCTATTCTCAATGCACCTGTTAACCTTATTGCTAAGTTCAAGTGTATTGTTTATAGACAATAGGTGCAGGAGTAGGCCATTCAGCGCTTTGAGCCAGCACCGCCATTCAGTGTGATCATGGCTGATCATCCCCAATCGGTACCAATCTCTATACTTATAAAACTCTGATCTTGGATGTGTGTGTATCTGTGCAATGTTCATGCGCGTTTACCCGTTTGTTACTTCCCGTTTGTTTCCGGTACTAATTTCTTTACAATTTTAAAAGTTTGCAGTTATTTACTCTTTAAATTTACCTGAATCAAAATTCTCTACCTTTCCAGAAACCACTGTACCATCTACAAGTACAGAAGTAACTACAAAAGCTTCAAGCACCACATCAGTTCCCGCATCAACGACAATAGAAACAACTACAGGCAGCACAAGTGCATCTACAACTGAAGCTACCACCACCTTCACGACCACACCACTTACATCCACTGGTGGTATGCAAGAGTAATGCAAAATAAATATGCTCCTGCCACATCCAGTGAATAAGAATCATTACAGTAGAACAAGTTAACATGGATTGACCATGTGTGTTCCATGGCATATACTGTTGGCCTATCTTCTGTCAAAAACACCACAGATTTTGTTTAGAAATTCTTTGGTCCCTTGAAAACAAATGTGGTCTACTTTCCAGAAAATTGAAGAAAATTATCATGTTGATACAAAAAAAAACGGCAAAATTGTAGTTCAATACATTTTCTGCCCTAATTACTTCAGTCTTTAAATTTTCCTGAATCAAAAATCTGCACCTTTCCAGAAACCACTGTACCATCTACAAGTACAGAAGTAACTATAACAGCTTCAAGCACCACATCAACAACAATAGAAACAACTGCAGGCAGCACAAGTGCATCTACAACAGAAGCTACCACCACCTTCACGACCACACCACTTACACCCACTGGTGAGTCCAGAATGCTACAGTAGTGCAAAATAAATTTGTTCATTAAACATCCAGTGAATAAGAATCGTTACAATAGTATAATTTAACGTGGATTGGCCATGTGTGTTCAATGACATATACTGTTGCATATCTTCTGTCAAAAACACCACAGATTTTGTTTCCAAACTCTTTGGTCCCTCTCTAGCCACTCCTGCGCAGTTAGAGGCTATGCGTGAGTGGATAGGGCGGGGGATGGGATAAAAGGAGCGAATTAATAATATAAATATAATATCAAGGGGGGGTTAGTATGTGTGCGGGGGGGGGGAGGGGGTTGGTTAGTGTGCGTGTGAAACCGCAGCACCACCCCAGCTGCAAAAGCGCGTTGGGGAAACAGACCCAACGGGTCTGCACTTGGTCTACTATATATTTAAAACTCTTGTGTTGGTTTGTCCGGATTCTATTTTGCGAATATTTGTTTAGCCGTTTGTGGATCTCCTCTGAAATTTGCAGATTTTTACATATTCCGGTAGGGTTTTTCCTCCTCCTCTTAATGTTTGTGAAATTAGAATATTCAGTTCATCCTTTCCCTGCTTTTTCGGTAAAAAACATTAAAAAATTCAAAATTAAAAAAAAATCCAACTGCTTCTCACCCATAGAACGTTGATGAACGCTCCTCGGCCTTTTGGCTAAGATCAAGTGTAGTATCTGTTCTTATCAGTCAGTAAAAGAGTGCAAAAAAAGAGCGTCTGTTCTTGTTAGAACAGGGAAAGAGATCTGTTCTTATTAGAACAGTCCTGGCGGTCCTTTAAGGACAGGAGCTGCAGATTACGATTTAAAAAATCGTAGCAATGGCAGCTGCAATGGGAACCAGAGGACAGGGTATCCGCAATACCCTCAGGATTAGTGTCAAGGATCTCAGTGAGGGGATGCCCTTCAGTCGAGACACCTTTGTAAAGAAGGTATTGCTGGAGACCTGCAAGTTCGAGCCCAGGGATATCTACTGCCTCCAGGACTTCCCGGGTAACGGTTATTTTGACGTTACATTTGTGCTTCCGACAGGATGGCAAAAACTGCTAAAGGATTTCAAGGAGAAGGGGAATGAAGCTCCGCTGTCGTTGCTGAAGGTGCAGCCACTCTTCACCCTCCCAAACCAAAAGGAAAGGACGATCACGGTCCATATGTTTAACCCACATGTGCCCGTAGTGGATGTCCTCACCTTCCTTGCTCGCTACGTCGACGGAGCAGTGAACAGCGTGGACGTGAAGGATCTGCATGGGATTTGGACGAGCAAGAGGCAGGTCAAGGTAAAACTGAGGGTGGACAAGGAAGGAACTCTCCTCCACCCTCCATCAGTTTTCGCAATTGGAGGAAACCGAGGATATTTAATTTACGTGGGGCAGCCCAGAGTTTGCAGAAAATGTAACAAGCCTGGACATGTGATGGCCCAATGCAATGCAGTGGTCTGCAAAAACTGCAAAACGGAGGGCCACGAGACAAAAGACTGTCAAGCCAGCAAGAACTGTAACCTGTGTGGGGAGGGAGGCCACCTTTACAGGGCCTGCCCAAAAAAAGCATGCACATATGCACAGGCAACAAGAGGGGCGACTTCCAGCACCCCCAGGGTAGGTGAGACACCCACTACCACTGCCAAGTCCCCAGCAGAAAGGGGAAACAGGGATGAGGACAGCCCAACCACCTCAGCCACCTCAACCACCTCGAGCCCCCAAGTGCCAGGAGAACTCCAGCACCAAGCCCAGGAGGGAGAGTCGATGGAGGAGGGGGGAGAGCAAATTTGGACTACTGTAAAATCCAAAAAACACCAGAAGGGTCAGCACACGGAGCAGAGGCCAGAAAGGGATGGCAAGCCCAAAAAAAACCACCAAAAAACGGTCTCTCTCCCTGACAGAAGGGAGAAACCTCTCCTCGTCGGAGGATGAGGCGAACGGGAAACCCCACAAGAAGAAAATCGGGGCGGAAAGGAGAAGGTGCAGGACGATTGTACACCTGCACCAGGAGACCGAGAGCAGTGCAGCGGTCGAGGGGCTCCAGCCCCAGGACATCGGGAGCAGTGCAGCGATCGAGGGGCTCCGGCCCCAGGACAACGGGAGCAGTGCAGCGGTCGAGGGGCTCCGGCCCCAGGACAACGGGAGCAGTGCAGCGATCGAGGAGCTCCAGCCCCAGGGCATCGGGAGCAGTGCAGCGGTCGAGGGGCTCCAGCACCAGGGCATCGGGAGCAGTGCAGCGGTCGAGGGGCTCCAGCCCCAGGGCATCGGGAGCAGTGCAGTGGCCATTGGGCCCCAGCTCCGGGCAACCGGGAGCTTTGTAGCGGCCGATGGGCCCCAGCTCCGGGCAACCGGGAGTATCGTAGAGGCCGATGGGCCCCAGCTCCGGGCAACCGGGAGCAGTGCAGCGGCCATTGGGCCTCAGCTCCGAGTTTCCGGGAGCAGTAAGCCTGTCACTGAGCCCCAGCCACGAGAGACGGGGGAAGCGGCGCACCCAGAAGGGGGTAAAACGAGCAGCCCCCCCCCAACGACACCTCGGGTTACCACAGGGGAAACCCAACCCGTTGAGGAGGCCGGGTATCTGAGCCCAGGAAAGGTGAGGCAATTCACCGAAGCGGTGGGCATGAGGGAGCAGGAAAACGGACTCTAAAGGACAATGGAGCTCAAACTAGCATCCTTAAACGTGCGCAGTGTGAAGAGCACTGCGCGATGTGTTAATGCCTTGCAGTACCTGGCCAAGGTCAAGGCAGATGTGACTTTTCTACAGGAGTGCGGGTTGCCACACCTCCGCTGTTATCGGAGGTGGTCGCGATGGTGGCCCCACGGACTGTCTGTGTGGTCGGGGGGCAATGATTGTCGTGCTTCTGGCCTGGGGATCTTGCTGCGGGGAGGGAACTTCGCCATCACTGAGGTCAGGGAGGTGGTTGCGGGGCGTCTCCTCGTGGTGGATGTAATGTACCGTGGTTCTCCGCTCCGGCTGATTAATGTGTATGCCCCACCCGTGCGGAGCGAGCGGCAGGCCGTTCTCCAGCAGCTCCCAGTGCTGTTGGCCACGTCCCGGCAGCTCGTTCTGGCCGGTGACTTCAACTGCATCATTGATGCGGCTGGACGATCCGGCAGTGCCGACAACAGACTGGACAGCACGTCCAAGTTCCTGATGGAAACGGTAAAAGACGCAAGGCTGCACGACGCCTTCAGCGACCCTGCAGGCGGGCCCCAGCCGCGGTTCACCTGGTCGAGATCGGACGGTTTGGCCCGATCCCGGATAGACTTCGTCTTCACCACGAAGGCCGTCACGGTGAGACACACCGACCTCACGCCGGTGTTCTTCTCTGACCACTGCCTCCTTCAGGCTTCCTGTCACCTACAGGAGGACCGGAAGGCAGGCAGAGGGACGTGGAAGTTAAATGTGAAGCTGTTGACCCCAGAGAACGTTGAGGAGCTAAAGAGGGACTACGCACGTTGGAGAACGGTGAGGCCCCTCTTTGACTCCCCGACACTCTGGTGGGAAGCAACCAAGGAGAACATTAAGAGGTTCTTCATAGCCAAAGGGGTTCAGAGAGCAAGACAGAGTCAGAGGGAATTGTGCCAACTCCAGACAGAATTGCAACAACTGCTCCTTCTGCAGTCGAGGGGGGTGGATGTGAGGGAGGAACTTAGAGAGGTGAAGGACCGGCAAGCTCGGCTCTTTACCTCTGAATCCTCCAAGATCATCTTCCGATCCAGGGTCCGCCATGTGGAGCAGGATGAGACGTGCTCACGTTTCTTCTTCCATAAGGTTCACAGGGGGAGCTCTGTGATCAACAGCCTTAGGGAGGAGGACGGCTCGGTAGCATCCTCGCAGACAGACATGATGAGGGTCTGCAAATCCTTTTACTCGGAATTGTATGACCAAAAGGCCACAGACAGCACCGCCTCCCAGAACTTCCTGTCCTCTATCACGGAGGTCTTGGAGGACAGCAAGCAGGAGAGTCTGGACCAACCACTGACCCTAGAGGAGCTGACTGGCTCCATCCGCTCCTTTGACTCGAGTAAAACTCCCGGAAGCGATGGCTTACCGGCCGAGTTGTATTCGGCTCTGTGGGACTGGGTGGGCCCGGACCTGCTGGAAGTGTACAACGACATGCTTCTAGCCGGCAGCATGTCAGACTCCATGAGGAAGGGCAGCATCACCCTAATCTACAAGCAGAAGGGGGAGATGAAAGATATAAAGAATTGGAGACCCATAACATTGTTGAATGTAGACTACAAGATCCTGTCTAAGGCCATCGCCAACCGGGTCAAGTCTGCTCTGGGACGGGTGATCCACCCGGACCAAACCTGTGCTGTACCTGGCAGGAAAATCTCAGACAGCCTAGCGCTGCTGAGAGATACCATCGCCTACGTGCAGGACAGACGGGTGGATGCCTGCCTAGTCAGCTTGGACCAGGAGAAGGCCTTCGACAGGATATCGCACACGTACATGAGGGACGTGCTCTCCAAAATGGGTTTTGGGGAGGGAATCCGAAATTGGATCAAACTGCTCTACACCAACATCCGTAGTGCAGTCCAAATCAATGGGTGGGAATCAGACAGTTTCCCTGTAAGGTCTGGAGTCAGGCAGGGTTGCCCTCTCTCTCCTGTCTTGTTTGTCTGCTGTATTGAACCTTTTGCCGAGTCCATCAGGAAGGATGCGAGCATAAGAGGAGTGACATTGCCAGGCAGTGGGGGCATTCAGGTCAAGACCTCCCTGTACATGGACGATGTCGCCGTCTTCTGCTCGGATCCAAGGTCGGTCCGCAGATTGATCAGCATCTGTGACCAGTTTGAGTCGGCCACGGGAGCCAGGGTGAACCGCAGGAAGAGCGAGGCCATGCTCTTTGGCAACTGGCCCGACCGATCTTCCATCCCCTTCACCATCAAGCCTGACTTCTTGAAGGTGCTGGGGATCTGGTTCGGGGGGGCTGAGTCGAGTAACAAAAATTGGCTGGAGCGGATAGCCAAGGTGGGGAGGAAGCTGGAGCTGTGGAAGCAACGCTCCCTCTCCATAACCGGGAAAAATTTGGTCATCAGGTGTGAGGTGCTCTCGGGTCTGCTGTACTTGGCACAAGTGTGGCCTGTCCCTCCCTCCTACGCCACGGGGATCACCCGGGCCGTCTTCCAGTTCATCTGGGGGTCGAGGATGGACCGGGTACGACGGGTCACCATGTACAAGTCGGCAGACAACGGGGGTAAAAGCGTGCCCAACGTCGCCCTCATCCTGATGGCCACCTTTGTGTGTGGCTGCATCAGGCGGAGTGTAGAGCCAAGGCACGTGGGCACTAAGTGCCACTACCTGCTGAGGTTCTACCTGTCCCCGGTGTTGCGAAGGATGGGCCTGGCGCAGATGCCACGCAATGTACCAGTCAGCTGGACATTGCCGCCCCATCTGACGTCTGTTGACAGGTTCTTCCGGACCAACACCTTTGACCACAAGTCCATCGGGCAGTGGTCAGCACGTAATGTCCTGCAGGCACTGCAGGGAAAGGACTCGATGGATCCGGTGGCGTGGTTCCCAGAGCAGACTGCCCAGCTTGTCTGGCAAAATGCCTCATCGCCAGAACTGACCAACAAGCACCAAGACCTGGCTTGGCTGGCGGTGAGGGGAGCCCTCTCAGTTAGATCCTTCCTGCACCGTCGGAACCTCACTACCAGCGCACGCTGCCCCCGGGACGGTTGCTATGGAGAGGAGACGGTTGCCCACCTCTTTGCAGAGTGTGGATTTGCAAAACGAGTCTGGAGAGGTATGAAAGGGTCCCTGGAACGATTTATCCCGAACAGCTCCGTCACAGAGGACTCTGTGATTTACGGACTGTTCCCAGGGACACATTCAGAGACTGACATCGAGTGCTGCTGGAGGGTCATCAACTCGGTGAAAGACGCTCTTTGGTCTGCCCGAGCGTTGCTCACCACCCAGCAGAGCGAGATGTCCGTCGGGGAATGTTGCCGACTGGCCCACTGCAGACTGCAGGAGTACGTGCTAAGGGACTCGCTGAAGCTTGGTGCAGCCAACGCCAAGGCTCGGTGGGGGAGGGCCACAGTCTAGGGTCCTTCCGCTGCTGGACATGGGGGGCACAGTATGGTGGAGACGCCCCTCAAATTAAATTAAGGGAAGGTATCCCACACCAGGGGGCCACATGAGTGGCACAGGTGGGGGACATCTTTTGTGGAACTTGAAATGTCAGATGGAAATTTTCGCACTGTGTACACATTGTATATATTTATTACTTGAACAGGGGCCACAGAGTGGCACTGGTGGGGGACTGTTTGGTGAAATTTGACAAATGTAAAAAATTGTACTGGAAAAAGTTTGTATAGTCTCCGAAAATGTCGGATGAATTTTGTTGGAATGGTTCAGAAATTGTATATATTTTCCAATTGAATAAAGTATATTTTGAAATAAAAAAAAAAAAAATATGCCTTTGCTCCAGCCCCGCCGCCTGTGTCGAAGTGCGTGATCACGTGATCAACATAACGGCCGTTGCGACTCTATCATCGCCGTTGTTAACCGCTCCTAACCTCACAGCTGGAAGCGGTGGTAAAGTGAACCTGTCGTCCGTGAAGCCCTGTCGGAGGACCGAGATCACGAACACGTCTTGCCTCAGAGATTTGGCAGCCGTTGTCCCCGCTAAACTCATCTTTGGTGAACCTGAGTCCGACTGTCCCTTTCGCTCCGCCCCGCCCACATTCCAGAACCGCTCCGTCCCGCGCACAACCCAGAACATTCCGGCCCGAACAACTGTCGACACTCACTCCCACCCAAAGCCGTTTCCAGAACGTTCTTCGCCAACGGTCATTCGTATCTCGACAATGAAGTTCGGAAGCCGATTATCAGAACACTGTTTGATAAAAACACTGGTTTTATTTTTGTTTGTTTTGAAAATATTTTAATTTTTGATTACATTCATTATTTCGATTTTCAAAATATTTGGGGCCAGTGCAGTGTTTTTTTTTTTAATCCTTGATACATATGTACTGTTTTTTTTAATCAGAATGCCCTAATACCATGCAGTTCAAATGTTGCCTTTTTGTCTACAGCTGTCACCGTCACCTCATTTTTCAATCCCAGATATTTAGACTCGGGGTCTTTGGGATCGTAATAAATATCTCCTTTTTTAAAATCATGCCTAGAAGCAGGAGCAAACGAGTAGCAGGATGGTCAAGGGACTCCGCAAAGAGACGTTGAGAAGGAGTAAGGAGCAGAAGTGAACAAGAGACACAACAAGAAAGGACTGAACCTCTTGAGGATCTCTGAAAAATAACGGAAGTTTGCATGGAACAAGAGACACAACAATAAGTTGACAAAATACAGCCAAAACGGTACACAATAGCCTGATGTCTTTTTAAATCATGTTAATGCATTGATAGATATAATCGAGTTTAGAAGTTTATAAAGATCTACAATAGATAACATTGTCTTTACAAGTTTTTTAAATATCTACATCGTGATAAATATTTTTCTCTTTTTTTACATGATGCCAAGAAATTGGAGCAATCGTTGCAGGATGGTCAAGGGACAATGCAAAGAGATGTCGAGAAGCAGTGATGAGCAGAAGGGCACAAGAGACACAAGAGGATGATACCAAAATACAGATTGGAACATGGTAGCACTTTTTTTAAAATCAAAGGTTAATCGTTTGAAAGTTAATATTTTTAGAAGCTTATAAATATCTACAATGAAGAGAAGGAATGGTGATCGAACAAGAAATGACAACGTTTGAAAGATCTCTCTCTCCCTCCTCTCTCCCCCTCCAATTGTCGTGGTTTAAAGGCTCAAATTTGGATAAGATGACACAGACACGGAGAATTCTTCAAGAAGACGAAAGCCATTATTTCCAAATATTCAGCTGGAACATTCAGAGTTGACATCACCTGTCTGTTCTCTAATTGCTCTTCGATTCACAGAAACAAGCAGCTTTTATTACACTCTTTCAGCCTTATCTCTGCTACACTCTGCTAGCCTTATCATGCTGTACTCCTTTGCATCAATCTGTCTTTGATTCTAGTATTCACTGTCTCGCCACCATTACTTCCGACCTTGGTTCAGCCTTATTAAACTTTACATTTCCCGTCATATCTGTCCTTCACTCGCCACCCTTAAATTAACTTCTAATGTCCCAGCTTTGTCCTGCCACCATTATGTTTCAGTTAAAGCCAATTACACACCATATTACATAGTTACATATTGGTTTATATGTTTACACACAAAGATACAAATGTATTAAGAATACAGATATAAAAGTAACAAAATAAGTAACTTGTTTAGTGTCTTGATTACTGGATAAATGTTAAGTGCTGCAAAACTAACAATCACGTGAGTCTGAGTACAATAAGCTGATTACATAAAATAGCTGACATCTGCTGCCTATGATAAATGTCTTAATTAAGTCTTCTATAACTTCCATAGCGGCAGAGAAGGGAAGCACTCAGACCCAACATGTGGGGGGGAGAAGAAAAAAATAATAAACAGAGAATAAGAGGTGGTGGGTTTCTTAAATGTGTGAGCAGAGAGACAGAGGGGTGCAAAATGAGGGTAGAAGCAATAGGTAGCAAACGTTCAAACTGTTGCTGACCCAATCCTGCACACACTAGGGACAATTTACACACATCAAGCCAATTAGCCTACTGGCCTGCACGTCTTTGGAGTGTGGGAGGAAACCGGAGCACCCGGAGAAAATCCACGCAGGTCACGGGGAGAACGTACAAACTCCGTACAGACAGGACCCGTGGTCGGGATCGAACCCGGTTCACCGGCGCTGTGAGGCAGCGACTCTACCTGCTGCGCCACCGTGCCGGACCAATGATGGCGATGGAGGCAGATACGATAGAGGCATTTAAGTCGACTTTTAGTGCGAATGGCGGCCACATTAAGAGTCAGGTGTGAAGTGTCACGGGCGGGTTTAGCGCGCTGCAGAACACAGAGCAGTGTCACACACCCCACCACCTTATAGTGCCAGAGACCCGGGATCGATCCCGACCACGGGTGCTGTCTGTATGGAGTTTGTACGTTCTCCCTGTGACCTGCGTGGGTTTTCTCCAGGCGCTCCGGTTTTATACATTCTCCAATATCAAGGCAGCAACTCTACGGCTGCCGACCCTGACATGCCGAGTTCAGCCAGCACGCAAAATCCAATTGTAACATTGGTGATACTTTAATCATGTAGTCACTTATGGAGGGACTCAAATAGAGAAAGCTATTACTGTGTGAGGCAGGCGGCAGAGAAGGGAAGCACTCAGACCCAACATGTAGGGGGGTAAGAAGAAAAAAATAATAAACAGAGAATAAGAGGTGGTGGGTTTCTTAAATGTGGGAGCAGGGAGACAGAGGGGTCTAAGATGAGGGTAGAAGCAATAGGTAGCAAGGCGAAAAGTAAAAGTAGCAGGCAGACAAATCCAGGGCAAAAATCAAAAAGGGCCACTTTTCAACATAATTGTATAAGGGGTAAGAGTGTTGTAAAAACAAGCCTAAAGACTTTGTGTCTCAATGCAAGCAGCATTCGTAATAAGGTGGATGAGTTGAATGTGCGGATAGCTATTAATGATTATGATATAGTTGGGATCACGGAGACATGGCTCCAGGGTGACCAAGGCTGGGAGCTGAACATCCAGGGATATTCAATATTCAGGAGGGATAGACAGAAAGGAAAAGGAGGTGGGGTCATGTTGCTGGTTAGATTAATGCAATAGAAAGGAAGGACATTAGCTTGGAGGATGTGGAATCGATATGGGTAGAGCTGCGAAACACTAAGGGGCAGAAAACGCTAGTGGGAGTTGTGTACAGGCCACCTAACTGTAGTAGTGGAGTTGGGGATGGCATCAAACAGGAAATTAGAAATGCGTGCAACAAAGGTAAAACAGTTATAATAGGTGACTTCAATCTACATATAGATTGGGTGATTCAAATTGGCAGGGGTGCTGAGGAAGAGGATTTCTTGGAATGTATGTGGGATAGTTTTCTAAACCAACATGTAGAGGAACCAACGAGAGAGCAGGCTATTCTAGACTGAGTAATGAGGAAGGGTTAGTTAGCAGTCTTATTGTGTGTAGCCCCTTGGGCAAGAGTGACCATGATATGGTTGAGTTCTTCATTAGGATGGAGAGTGACATAATTAATTCAGAAACATGGGTTCTGAACTTAAAGAAAGGTAACTTTGAGGGTATGAGATGTGAATTGGCCAAGATAGACTGGCAATTGATTCTTAAAGGGTTGACGGTGGATGTGCAATGGAAGGCATTTAAAGACTGCATGGATGAACTACAACAATTGTTCATCCCAGTTTGGCAAAAGAATAAATCAGGGAAGGTAGTGCATCCGTGGATAACAAGGGAAATCAGGGATAGTATCAAAACAAAAGATGAAGCATACAAATTAGCCAGAAAAAGCAGCCTACCAGAGGACTGGGAGAAATTCAGTCCAGCAGAGGAGGACAAAGGGCTTAATTAGGAAAGGGAAAATAGATTATGAAAGAAAACTGGCAGGGAACATAAAAACTGATTGCAAAAGTTTTTATAGATATGTGAAGAGAAAAAGATTAGTGAGACCACACCTGGAGTATTGCGTACAGTTTTGGTCTCCAAATCTGAGGAAGGACATTATTGCCATAGAGGGAGTGCAGAGAAGGTTCACCAGACTGATTCCAGGGATGTCAGGACTGTCTTATGAAGAAAGACTGGATAGACTTGGTTTATACTCTCTAGAATTTAGGAGATTGAGAGGGGATCTTATAGAAACTTACAAAATTCTTAAGGGGTTGGACAGGCTAGATGCAGGAAGATTGCTCCCGATGTTGGGGAAGTCCAGGACAAGGGGTCACAGCTTAAGGATAAGGGGGAAATCCTTTAAAACCGAGATGAGAAGAACTTTTTTCACACAGAGAGTGGTGAATCTCTGGAACTCCCTGCCACAGAGGGTAGTCGAGGCCAGTTCATTGACTATATTTAAGAGGGAGTTAGATGTGGACCTTGTGGCTAAGGGGATCAGAGGGTATGGAGAGAAGGCAGGTACGGGATACTGAGTTGGATGATCAGCCATGATCATATTGAATGGCGGTGCAGGCTCGAAGGGCCGAATGGCCTACTCCTGCACCTAATTTCTATGTTTCTATGTTAGCATTCATAGCAAAAGGATTTGAGTATAGGAGCAGGGAGGTTCTACTGCAGTTGCACAGGGTCTTGGTGGGACCACACCTGGAGTATTGCGTCCAGTTTTGGTCTCCAAATCTGAGGAAAGACATTCTTGCCATAGAGGGAGTACAGAGAAGGTTCACCAGACTGATTCCTGGGATGTCAGGACTTTCATATGAAGAAAGACTGGATATGAAGAAAGACTTGGCTTGTACTCGCTAGAATTGAGAAAATTGAGGGCGGATCTTTTAGAAACTTACAAAATTCTTTAGGGGTCGGACAGGCTTGATGCAGGAAGATTGTTCCCGATGTTAGGGAAGTCCAGAACAAGGGATCACTGTTTAAGGATAAGGGGGAAATCTTTTAGGACCGAGATGAGAAAAACATTTTTCACACAGTGGTCAATCTGTGGAATTCTCTGCCACAGAAGGTAGTTGAGGCCAGTTCATTGGCTATATTTAAGAGGGATTAGATGTGGCCCTTGTGGCTAAAGGGATCAGGGGGTATGGAGAGAAGGCAGGTACAGGATACTGAGTTGGATGATCAGCCATGATCATATTGAATGGCAGTGCAGGCTCGAAGGGCCGAATGGCCTACTCCTGCACCTATTTTCTATGTTTCTGTTATACAGTTATCTTCCTCCCTCTCTCTCTCTTCCTCTCTCTCTCTCCCCCTCTCGCTTATCTCTGTGATTACAACACATCAACCGTTACAAGCCGTGGTTAAATCGTATCTTTCAAGCTTCTAATCTTAATTGTGAAATCTGCCTCAACAGCTCTTTCAGGCCCAGAACCTGACACGGTGGCGCAGCGGTAGAGTCGCTGCCTCACGGCGCCAGAGACCCGGGTTCAATCCTGACCACGGGCGCTGTCTGTACAGAGTTTGCACGTTCTCCCCGTGACCTGTGTGGGTTTTCTCCTTGTGCTCCGGTTTCCTCCCATACTCCAAATAGGTGCAGGTTTGTAGGTTAATCGGCTTGGCATAAATTATAAATTCTCTCCCACCGTTCTCCCTGTCCACCCCTCTCTCCCACTCATAACAAGGGTTTTTCAGTATAGGAGTAGAGAGGTTCTTCTGCAGTTGTACAGGGCTCTGGTGAGACCACGTCTGGAGATTTGCGTACAGTTTTGCTCTCCTAATTTGAGGAAGGACATCCTTGTGATTGAGGCAGTGCAGCGTAGGTTCATCAGATTGATCCCTGGGATGGCGGGACTGTCATATGAGGAAAGATTGAAAAGACTAGGCTTGTAACCACTGGAGTTTAGAAGGATGAGTGGGTATCTTATAGAAACATAAAATTATAAAAGGACTGGACAAGCTAGATGCAGGAAAAATGTTCCCAATGTTGGGCGAGTCCAGAACCAGGGGCCACACAGTCTTAGAATAAAGGGGAGGCAAATTAAGACTGAGGTGAGAAAAAATGTTTTCACCCGGAGAGTTGTGAATTTGTGGAATTCCCTGCCACAGAGGGCAGTGGAGGCCAAGTCACTGGATGGATTTAAGAGAGAATTAGATAGAGCTCTAGGGGCTAGTGGAGTCAAGGGATATGGGGAGAAGGCAGGCACGGGTTATTGATTCGGGACGATCAGCCATGATCACAATGAATGGCAGTGCTGGCTCGAAGGGCCGAATGGCCTCCTCCTGCACCTATTTTCTATGTTGCTATTATGTTTCTCCCTCTTTCTCTCTTTCTCTCTTCCTTCCCCTCCTCTCCCTCCCTTTTTTTCTTTATCCCTCCTCTCCCCCCCCCTCTCCCTCTCTCCCCCTCTCTCTCTCCCCTTGCTGTGCGAGCCCCTCACCTGCACCATCTCCTCGAACTGGATGCTCTTGGTCAGGCTTTTCTTCCACTTGCCGACCTGTTTGGAGAAGTTCCACACAGAGGAGGGGAACTCTGTGGGAGAGAGAGGGGGAGAGAGGGAACAAGGGGGAGAGAGAGGGAAAGAGGGGGAGAGGAGAGGGAGGGGGAGAGAGGGGAGAGGAGGGAGGCGGAGAGAGGAAGAGGGAGGGTGGAGAGAGGGAGAGAGAGGGGGAGAAGGGGGGGAAGAGAGGGGGGAGAGGGTTGAGAGGCAGGGAGGAGGTGGGGTCAGGAGAGATCCTAAACTCACATACACCAACATCCCTCCCCTCCCACCCCAGAGGTCAACACAGTGTTAGGTCTCAGGTTCTGGGATTGGACTGTGTAATCCCCTCTGCCCTCTAACCTCACCCTCTCCCTCCCTCTCCCCCTCCCCTTCTGCCCTGTAACCTCCCCCTCCCCGGCCTCTCCCCCGGGATCGGACTGTGTAATCCCGGAACGTCATCACCAGTACTAGGATTCTACCCTAGTGAGGGGGGAGGTGGGAGGAATTTCAGACTCACCCCCCACCCCACCCCTTCGATTGCTGGGCTGTTTTGGGGGTGGAGGGGGGTGTCTCGGGGACCTTTGGTTTAGTTTAGTTTACAATTTTACCGAAACCAATTAACCTACAAACCCGCGCGTCTTTGGAGTACGGGAGGAAACCGGAGCACCCGGAGAAAACCCGGGGTGAACTTGCAAACTCCGTACAGACAGCACCCGCGGTCGGATCGAACCCGGGTCTCCGGCGATGTGAGTCAGCAGCTCTACCCGCTGCGCCACCGTGCCCACACGTTCCCAAAGGGATTCCAACTAATACTCACCGGCATCTTTCACCTCCTCCTGTGGACAGAGAGGATACAGTTACAGAGTAATACAGTGTGGAAACTGGTATATGACGTCAATCTTGCCCACCCCGGCCAACATGTCCCAGCTACACCAGTCCCACCTGCCCGCATTTGGCCCACATTCCCCCAAACCTGTCCTATCCATGTACCTGTCTAAATGTTTCTTAAACGTTGCGATAGTCCCAGCTTCAACTACCTCCTCTGGCAGCTCGTTCCATACACCCACCACCCTCTGTGTGAAAAAGTTACCCCTCAGATTCCTATTAAGTCTTTTCCCCTTCACCTTGAACCCATGTCCTCAAGTCCTCGATTCCCCTACTCTGGGCAAGAAACTCTGTGCGTCAACCCGATCTATTCCTCTCATGATTTTGTACACCTCTATAAGATCACCCCTCACCCTCCTGCGCTCCAAGGAATAGTCCAAGTCTGACAATATCTTTCTTATAACACGGTGCCCAGAACTGAACACAATACTCCAAATGCTGTCCCACCAACGTCTTGTACAACTGCAACATAACATCCCAACTTCTATACTCGATACTCTGACTGATGAAGGCCAAAGTGTCAAAAGCCTTGTTGTCCACCTTATCTACCTGCGACTCCACCTTCAAGGAACCATGCACCTGTACTCCTAGATCCCTCTGCTCTACAACACTACCCAGAGGCTGATCATTCACTGTGTAGGTCCTACCCTTGTTAGATGTCCCAAAATGCATAATCTCTGTATTCTGTATCAACTAACCGGCCGATAGTTCCCTGTATTTTCCCTGCAGCCCTTCTTGATGAGAGGCACATTTGCCCCCCCCCCCCTCCCCCCCCCCCCCCCCCCTCTCTCTCTCTCTCTCTCTCTCTCTCTCTCTCGTTTCCCCCCTCTCCCCCATCCCCTCCCATCCGAGTGTGGTCATTCACCGTGGCTTCAGGAATGCTGGGCTCAACAACCTTTTGAGAACGAGGATGCGGAGAGACCTGGGAAGAACCCTGGAATCCAGTGACGTTCCTGGCGTGGGGGAGAGACAAAGGTAGAGAGGGGAGAGGGGAGCGGGAGAGAGGGGAGCGGGAGAGAGAGAGAGAGGGGGGAGGGGGAGAGAGAGAGAGGGGGGGGGAGAGAGAGAGAGAATAGAGAGAGGGGAGAGAGAGGGGAGTGGGAGAGAGAGAGAGGCGAGGGGAGATAGAGAGAGAGGGGGAGATAGAGAGGGGGGGGGAGAAAGGAGGGGAGGTTACTGTTTTTGATGTCATACCAGTTTCCAATAGCCAGAAACAGTTGGAGATCCTCCCCTCCCCTACCCCCCTCCACCTCCCTCCACTCCCCCCTCCTGCCCCCCTCCACTCCCCCCTTCCCAACCCCTCCCCCTCCTCCCTATAACACTAATACCTAATTGACATGTTTCCCTATTCCTCGTGTCAGTGAGATGGGAAGTGGCTGTGTCTGTCTGCCCGTCTAGACGCTGTCTGCTCTCTTTGACTGTCTAGACTCTCTCTCTCTCTGTCTACACTTTGTCTATCCTTCCAGACTCCCCCACAGCCATCTCTCTCTCTCCATCTGTTGTCTACACTCCCCGTCTGCCCGTCTAGACGCCGTCTCTCTCTCTCTCCGTCCACTGCGACTGTTTGTGTTCAAACTGCCGTCTGTTTGTGATGGAACTCAGCCGATCTCTGGGTTCTGTGTGGGGTGTCACGGTGCCACAGCGGGTAGAGCTGCTGCCTCACGGTGCCGGAGACCCGGGTTCGATCCTGACCACGGGCGCTGTCTGTACGGTGTTTGCACGTTCTCCCCGTGACCTGCGTGGGTTTTCTCCGGGTGCTCCGGTTTCCTCCCACACTCCAAAGAGGTGCAGGTTTGTAGGTTAATCGGCTTGGCATAAATTATAAATTGTCCCTGGTGTGTGTAGGATAGTGTTAGTGTCGGGGATCGCTGGTCGGCACGGACTGGGTGGGCCCAAGGGCCTGTTTCCGCGCTGTATCTGTAAACTAAACTAAACTAAACCGTTCAAACACGCGCGTTGAGTGCCTGAGGAAGACATTTACCCTTTTTAAACGCTGTCCCGTTCAATTGAATCAGAATTAGGATTGCACGGTGGCGCAGCGGTGCAGTCTGTGTGGAGTTTGCACGTTCTCCCCGTGGGTTTTCTCCAGGAGCTCCCTTTGCTCAACCTATGAGTTTATTTATGGTTTCATCTGATGTGATTGGTTCGCACTGCACAACAAAACCTTTCACTGTACCTCGGTTTTGTAGTTTAGAGATACAGCGCGGAAACAGGCCCTTCGGCCCACCAAGCCCGTTCCTTCTCTCCTGCAGCAGGCAGTGAAGAAAGCAAATGGTATGTTAGCATTCATAGCAAAAGGATTTGAGTACAGGAGCAGGGAGGTTCTACTGCAGTTGTACAGGGTCTTGGTGAGACCACACCTGGAGTATTGCGTACAGTTTTGGTCTCCTAATCTGAGGAAAGACATTGTTGCCATAGAGGGAGTACAGAGAAGGTTCACCAGACTGATTCCTGGGATGTCAGGACTTTCATATGAAGAATGACTGGATAGATTCGGCTTGTACTCGCTAGAATTTAGAAAATTGAGGGGGGATCTTTTAGAAACTTACAAAATTCTTAAGAGGTTGGACAGGCTGGATGCAGGAAGATTGTTCCCGATGTTGGGGAAGACCAGAACAAGGGGTCACTGTTTAAGGATAAGGGGGAAATCTTTTAGGACTGAGATGAGAAAAACATTTTTCACACAGAGAGTGGTGAATCTGTGGAATTCACTGCCACAGAAGGTAGTTGAGGCCAGTTCATTGGCTATATTTAAGAGGGATTAGATGTGGCCCTTGTGGCTAAAGGGTTCAAGAGGTATTGGGAGAAGGCAGGTACAGGATACTGAGTTGGATGATTACCCATGATCATATTGAATGGCGGTGCAGGCTCGAAGGGCCGAATGGCCTTCTCCTGCACCTATTTTCTATGTTTCTGTTATACAGTTATCTCCCTCCCTCTCTCTCTCTCCCCCTCTCGCTTATCTCTGTGATTACAACACATCAACCGTTATAAGCCGTGGTTAAATCGTATCTTTCAAGCTTCTAATCTTAATTGTGAAATCTGCCTCAACAGCTCTTTCAGGCCCAGAACCTGACACGGTGGCGCAGCGGTAGAGTCGCTGCCTCACGGCGCCAGAGACCCGGGTTCAATCCCGACCACGGGCGCTGTCTGTACAGAGTTTGCACGTTCCCCCCGTGACCTGCGTGGGTTTTCTCCGGGTGCTCCGGTTTTATACATTCTCCAATATCAAGGCAGCAACTCTACGGCTGCCGACCCTGACATGCCGAGTTCAGCCAGCACGCAAAATCCAATTGTAACATGTAACAATTTAATCATGTAGTCACTTATGGAGGGACTCAAATAGAGAAAGCTATTAGTGTGTGAGGCAGGCGGCAGAGAAGGGAAGCACTCAGACCCAACATGTAGGGGGGAAAGAAAAAAATAATAATAAACAGAGAATAAGAGGTGGTGGGTTTCTTAAATGTGTGAGCAGAGAGACATGGGGGTGTAAAATGAGGGTAGAAGCAATAGGCAGCAAGGTGAAAAGTAAAAGTGGCAGGGAGACAAATCCAGGGCAAAAATCAAAAAGGGCCACTTTTCAACATAATTGTATAAGGGGTAAGAGTGTTGTAAAAACAAGCCTGAAGGCTTTGTGTCTCAATGCAAGGAGCATTCGTAATAAGGTTATTGGTTCTTGGTTCCTTGGTCCTCCAAAATATTCCAACTGGAATTTAAACTGGAGGTGGTGATGGGAGAGGTTAAGCCAGAAAGGGTCGTTGGGAAGAAAGTGCTACTTTAAATGTAGTTGCATCTGGTTGGGTAACTATAGTTGGGTGGAGATTATTCCATGCTTTAATTGTGCGGGGGAAGAACGAATTGCTGTACACATCTGTCTTTGTAGCTGGGATCACAAATTGGTGGATGAGTTGAATGTGCAGATGGCTATTAATGACTATGATATAGTTGGGATCACGGAGACATGGCTCCAGGGTGACCAAGGCTGGGAGCTGAACATCCAGGGATATTCAATATTCAGGAGGGATAGACAGAAAGGAAAAGGAGGTGGGGTAGCGTTGCTGGTTAGAGAGGAGATTAATGCAATAGAAAGGAAGGACATTAGCTTGGAAGATGTGGAATCGATATAGGTAGAGCTGCGAAACACTAAGGGGCAGAAAACGCTAGTGGGAGTTGTGTACAGGCCATCTAACTGTAGTAGTGGAGTTGGGGATGGCATCAAACAGGAAATTAGAAATGCGTGCAACAAAGGTAAAACAGTTATAATGGGTGACTTCATTCTACATATAGATTGAGTGAATCAAATTGGCATGGGTGCTGAGGAAGAGGATTTCTTGGAATGTATGCGGGATAGTTTTCTAAACCAACATGTAGAGGAACCAACGAGAGAGCAGGCTATTCTAGACTGAGTAATGAGGAAGGGTTAGTTAGCAGTCTTATTGTGTGTAGCCCCTTGGGCAAGAGTGACCATGATATGGTTGAGTTCTTCATTAGGATGGAGAGTGACATAATTAATTCAGAAAAAAGGGTTCTGAACTTAAAGAAAGGTAACTTTGAGGGTATGAGACGTGAATTGGCCAAGATAGACTGGCAATTGATTCTTAAAGGGTTGACGGTGGATGTGCAATGGAAGGCATTTAAAGACTGCATGGATTAACTACAACAATTGTTCATTCCAGTTTGGCAAAAGAATAAATCAGGGAAGGTAGTGCATCCGTGGCTAACAAGGGAAATCAGGGATAGTATCAAAACAAAAGATGAAGCATACAAATTAGCCAGAAAAAGCATCCTACCAGAGGACTGGGAGAAATTCAGAGTCCAGCAGAGCAGGACAAAAGGACTTAATTAGGAAAGGGAAAATAGATTATGAAAGAAAACTGGCAGGGAACATAAAAACTGACTGCAAATGTTTTTATAGATATGTGAAGAGAAAAAGATTAGTTTAAAGAAATGTAGGTCACTTGCAGTCAGAAACAGGTGAATTGATCAGTGGGGAACGAGGACATGGCAGACCAATTGAATAACTACTTTGGTTCTGTCTTCACTAAGGAAGACATAAATAATCTGCCGGAAATAGCAGGGGACTGGGGGTCAAATGAGATGGAAGAACTGAGCGAAATCCAGGTTAGCTGGGAAGTGGTGTTAGGTAAATTGAATGGATTAAAGGCCGATAAATACCCAGGGCCAGATAGGCTGCATCCCAGAGTACTTAAGGAAGTAGCCCCAGAAATAGTGGATGCATTAGTGATAATTTTTCAAAACTTTAGATTCTAGTAGTTCCTGAGGATTGGAGGGTAGCTAATGTAACCCCACTTTTTAAAAAGGGAGGGAGAGAGAAAACAGGGAAGTACAGACCAGTTAGTCTAACATCGGTAGTGGGGAAACTACTAGGCAGTTATTATAGATGGGATAGCAGCACATTTGGAAAGTGGTGAAATCATTGGACAAAGTCAGCATGGATTTAGGAAAGGTACATCATGTCTGACGAATCTTATAGAATTTTTCGAGGATGTAACTAGTAGAGTGGATAAGGGAGAACCAGTGGATGTGTTATATCTGGACTTTCAGAAGACTTTCGACAAGGTCCCATATAAGAGATTAGTATTCAAACTTAAAGCACACGGTATTGGGGGTTCAGTATTGATGTGGATAGAGAACTGGCTGGCAGACAGGAAGCAAAGAGTAGGAGTAAACGGGTCCTTTTCAGAATGGCAGGCAGTGACTAGTGGGGTACTGCAAGGCTCAGTGCTGGGACCCCAACTATTTACAATATATATTAATGATTTGGACGAGGGAATTGAATGCAACATCTCCAAGTTTGCGGATGACACGAAGCTGGGGGGCAGTGTTAGCTGTGAGGAGGATGCTAGGAGGCTGCAAGGTGACTTGGATAGGCTGGGTGAGTGGGCAAATGCATGGCAGGTGCAGTATAATGTGGATAAATGTGAGGTTATCCACTTTGTTGGCAAAAACAGGGAAGTAGACTATTATCTGAATGGTGGCCGTTTAGGAAAAGGGGAGATGCAACGAGACCCGGGTGTCATGGTACACCAGTCATTGAAAGTAGGCATGCAGGTGTATGCTTGCATTTTTCACACAGATAGTGGTGAATCTCTGGAATTCCCTGCCACAGGAGGTAGTTGAGGCCAGTTCATTGGCTATATTTAAGAGGGAGTTAGATGTGGCCCTTGTGGCTAAAGGGATCAGGGGGTATGGAGAGAAGGCAGGTACGGGATACTGAGTTGGATGATCAGCCATGATCATATTGAATATCGGTGCAGGCTCGAAGGGCCGAATGGCCTACTCCTGCACCTATTTTCTATGTTTCTGTTATACAGTTATCTCTCTCCCCCTCTCTCCCCCTCTCTCTTTTCTCTGTCATTACAACACATCAACCGTTAAATCGTATCTTTCAAGCTTCTAATCTTAATTGTGAAATCTGCCTCAACAGCACTTTCAGGCCCAGAACCTTTCCGCGCTGTATCTGTACTAAACTAAACTAAACCGTTCAAACACGCGCGTTGAGTGCCTGAGGAAGACATTTACCCTTTTTAAACGCTGTCCCGTTCAATTGAATCAGAATTAGGATTGCACGGTGGCGCAGCGGTGCAGTCTGTGTGGAGTTTGCACGTTCTCCCCGTGGGTTTTCTCCAGGAGCTCCCTTTGCTCAACCTATGAGTTTATTTATGGTTTCATCTGATGTGATTGGTTCGCACTGCACAACAAAACCTTTCACTGTTCCTCGGTTTTGTAGTTTAGAGATACAGCGCGGAAACAGGCCCTTCGGCCCACCAAGCCCGTTCCTTCTCTCCTGAGATGCTGCTTGTCCCGCTGAGTTACTCCAGCATTGTGTGCCTATCTTCGATTTAAACCAGCATCTGCAGTTCCTTCATACACATTTTATCTGCGTTAGTTTAGTTTAGTTTAGAAACACAGCTCGGAAACAGGCCCTTCGGCCCACCGAGTCCGCGCTGACCAGCGATCCCCGCACATTAACGCTATCCTACACGCACTTGGGATAATTTTACAAATATACCAATCCAAATAACCTACTTATATACAGGTTTGTAGGTTAATCGGCTTGTTATAAATGTAAAATTGTCCCTAGTGCTTGTAGTGTAGTGTTAAAATGCGGGGATCATATATGTGTGAACATTTATACTATCCTGCACACACTAGGGACAATTTACACACATCAAGCCAATTAATCTACTGGCCTGCACGTCTTTGGAGTGTGGGAGGAAACCGGAGCACCCGGAGAAAACCCACGCAGGTCACGGAGAGAACGTGCAAACTCCGTACAGACAGCACCCGTGGTCGGGATCAAACCCGGTTCTCCGGCGCTGTGAGGCAGCGACTCTACCCGCTGCGCCACCGTGCCGGACCGCTGGTGGCGATGGAGGCAGATACGATAGAGGCATTTAAGTCGACTTTTAGTGCGAATGGCGGCCACATTAAGAGTCAGGTGTGAAGTGTCACGAGCAGGTTTAGCGCGCTGCAGAACACTGACCAGTGTCACACACCCCACCACCTTATAGTGCCAGAGACCCGGGTTCAATCCCGACCACGGGTGCTGTTTGTACGGAGTTTGTACGTTCTCCCTGTGACCTGCGTGGGTTTTCTCTGGGTGCTCCGGTTTTATACATTCTCCAATATCAAGGCAGCAACTCTACGGCTGCCGACCCTGACATGCCGAGTTCAGCCAGCACGCAAAATTCAATTGTAACATTGGTGATACTTTTAATCATGTAGTCACTTATGGAGGGACTCAAATAGAGAAAGCTATTAGACAGTGTGTGAGGCAGGCGGCAGAGAAGGGAAGCACTCAGACCCAACATGTAGGGGGGTAAGAAGAAAAAAATAATAAACATAGAATAAGAGGTGGTGGGTTTCTTAAATGTGTGAGCAGAGAGACAGGGGGGTGTAAAATGAGGGTAGAAGCAATAGGTATCAAGGTGAAAAGTAAAAGTAGCAGGCAGACCAATCCAGGGCAAAAATCAAAAAGGGCCACTTTTCAACATAATTGTATAAGGGGTAAGAATGTTGTAAAAACAAGCCTGAAGGCTTTGTGTCTCAATGCAAGGAGCATTCGTAATAAGGTGGATGAGTTGAATGTGCAGATAGCTATTTTACTTCGGAGTCACGTGAGTGACTACGTGAAGAACCCCGCCAGGACGCATGCGTGTCATATCGCTACACGCATTGCAACGAGTCACAGCAGGGGGAACGACGTTCCCTTAGCGGCAGAATTTGAAAGTCGGGAACAGCAGGTAAGGAGACTCTGCGTTCCTTCCACTTACCTTACAGGTGGAGACATGGACCAGATCCACGAAGGCTGCGAAAAAGCTGGCGGGGGAGAACCGCGGAGTTGCGGGCAGCCAGCAGCAGCAGCCAACGGCACGCCAATCTCCCAAAATGGGAACAGCTGGGCCCGACTTTGCTCCCGCACCGGCCACGGCCGGGCGGTAGAGTGAAGCAAAAAACTAACAGAGTCGTTGACTCCGATGAGTCCGACTCTGAATAGCCGCGAGCGGCCAGTGCCCGTGAGCATTGGAGCCGGTTGGAGCGGCTGCAGGAACTGGAGCAGCAGCGACGGCCAGTGCCCGTGAGCATTGGGGCCGGTTGGAGCGGCTTCAGGAGCAGCCGCGACGGCCAGTGCCCGTGCGCATTGGAGCCGGTTGGAGCGGCTGGGAGCGGGGAACAAGAGCAGCCGTGACGGCCAGTGCCCGTGAGCATTGGAGCCGGTTGGAGCGGCTGCAGGAACTGGAGCAGCCGCGACGGCCAGTGACCGTGAGCATTGGAGCCGGTTGGAGCGGCTGCAGGATCAAGAGCAGCCGCGAGTGGCCTGTGCCCGAGAGCATAAGAGCCAGTTGGAGCGGCTGCTGGAGGAAATACTCCAAAGTGGCAGGCTCCGGGAGATGGAGGCTAGCCACAGTGGGCAGTTAGTAAGTCTCACAGCAGTACCTCTTGTGGGGCTGCACAGTGTTTCTCCCTGATCAGAGGGGAGCACGGAGGGTCAACTCTGGGCTGAACCTGAAGAGGGGAGTGAACAAAATACCCCTAGTATGCATGGGGTGAAAGAAAACCAGTTGGATATGGTGTCCCAGTTTATCCAACCCAACCAAACTGGCCAAAACCTGGAGCCGAAAATAGCGGCAAGTATACAGGGACAGGCATTACTGGACACCACGGCAAGACACTTACCACCAGGGAACTGCAAGTCGCTAAATGTTCCCAGTGTCAACCAGTGCATCTGGAAACATGTCGGGGCATCAATTAGAGCCAGGGACTTAAAAATACAGAAAGTCCTAAAAATCCTAACAAGGAAGAGTGCTATCCAACCGGCTTTAGACCCCAAATTTGCAGGCCTCTGCAAACCTGGAACCTCCAAACCGCCAGTACTATTATTTGGAGGGGACTTATCGAAACAGGTCAAAGAACTTGACGAAGAGGCTAAAACCCTGGGGCTCATAAAAGCAGCATCCAAAAGCTACTACGGCCAAAAACATCACCCCTACGCACCCACCAGTCGGCCAAGACAAACTGGAGAAAGCGCAAAAACCAGGAACACCCAACATCGGTCTTTTTTAGGCCATGGCCCAGACCGGCCTTCCTGGAAAATGTGTAAACCCTCAACACCAACCCAACTACAGACCCAGACAACAGCGCCTCAACGTCCACGGAGGATGCCAAAAAAGTAACACACCTACCACTGGTAACCATGGAGGTAGGTGGGTCTGGTTCCTTAAAAATTAAAGGGAGCATGGAAGTTGGTGGGAGATTACGATACTATTTGGATGCATGGAATAAGTTAACTACCGACACTTATATTCTAAGCAGTATCCAGGGTTATACCTTAGAATTTATACAAAACATAACCCTCCAGTTCAGCATGTACCGAACCGAATGTTTGTGCTTACAGGCATAGAAAAATCAAAAGCACATGCTGAACTACAGCGGCTTTATAAAAAAGGAGTAATTGAGAAAACCCAACACGAATCACAGGAATTCGTGTCCAACATCTTTATAAAAACAAGAAAGATGGTGGTTGCCACATCATCATCGATTTGACTACTTTAAATACCTTCGTACAAAATATTCATTTCAAGATGGAAACCTTTGTTACTGCTAAGCAATTGATTTCCAAAGGTTACTACATGGCAAGCATCGATTTAAAAGATGCTTACTATACAGTACCCATAAGAGGTGACCACAGTTGTTATTTAAAATTCAACTGGATGGGTCAGCGTTGGCAATACAGGGCACTACCTAATGAGCTAACATCAGCCCCCAGGTTGTTCACAAAAAATTTTGAAACCAGCCCTAGCGTTACTGCGGAAACAAAAACACATGGTAATGGCATATCTAGATGACATACTTATTGTTGGCAAAACTTTGGAATTGGCTAAACAAGCGGTAACAGCCACAAAACAATTGTTTGAAAAACTGGGGTTTATCATCCATCCAGTTAAGTCTAAATTAACGCCTTCAACAAAAATGGATTATCTGGGGTTCACCATTAACTCGGTTCTCATGTCAGTGACTTTGCCGAAAGAAAAGGTTACAGCCTTAATAGAGGCTTGTAGCGAAATCATTGACATCACCAAACCATCCATTAGACTGGTAGCCAGAATAATTGGGAAGATAGTGGCTGCGTTTCCAGCCACACAATTCGGACCTTTACACTATCGAAATTTACAGAGAGCAAAAATAAGAGCACTCAAAATTAATGGTGGCCATTTTGACAGGACCAATGAAGCTACCAACAGAGGCCATAATGGAACTAAAATGGTGGGAACATAACATTAGGTATTGTTCCAATCCAATAATTATCAGCAACCCGTCTATGGTATTACAAACTGATGCCAGTGCACTTGGTTAGGGTGCTACCAATTCCATCTCCAGCTGTGGAGGGAGATGGAATGCACAGGAGGCATCATTATTACAAACACTGGGCATAAACTACCTGGAAATGTTAAGTGCATTCCATGGCCTTAAGTCATATTGTTCTGGGTTAAATCACCAACATATTACGTTTTACGTTAAATGGGACAATGTTGTATCTGCTCCATTCTGTGTTAGTAACGGAGTGCGGCAAGGAGGAATTTTGTCTCCTATTTTATTTAATGTTTATATGGACGAATTGTCAAATCAGTTAAATAGGCTAAAAACTGGCTGTCTTGTGGGCAACACTATTGTTAATCATCTGATGTATGCAGATGACCTGGTCCTGTACTGTCCATGTAGTGCTGGGCTGCAGCAGGTGCTGAAGGTGTGCTCTCAGTATGGCCTTGATTATGACATTAAGTATAACGCTAAGAAAAGCCGCATAATGGTAATTAGAAGCGCTGAGGACAGGGAATCAACTTTTCCGACCTTTTATTTGTCAGACAGTCCTCTTGCTGTGTGTGAGGAAATTAAATACTTAGGGTCATGTCATATCTGATGACTGGAAGGATGACAAAGACCTCTACCGACAGCGCTGTAAAATTTATCTTCAAGCCAACATGCTTATAAGGAAGTTTTATATGTGCTCTGATTCTGTGAAGTGTTCCCTGTTCAGAACCTACATCACACCGTTATATACTGCTCAATTGTGGTCTAATTATAAGAACAAGAGTATGCAGAGGCTTAAGGTTGCATACAATGATGCAATGAGGTTGCTACTTCGTGTCCCTAGGTGGCATAGTGCCAGTCAATTGTTTGTGTCCACTAGAGTGCCAACCTGTGAGGCACTCTTAAGACAGCTGATGTTTAGTTTTATGTGTCGCCTGGACAAATCAGAGAACCACATAATTGAAGCCCTAGTCAGCCCTCTGAAAAGCTGCTATAGATTCACTTCTAGGCTAAGACGGCATTGGTACAATAGCTTATATATATTTTAGGCTAATATGCAATTTTTTAATGTATCTTTGTAATTCTTTGTACTGTTTGATGTGTTATATGGACCTGTGTCTGAAATAAAGCTTTAATAATAATATTAGACTACAAATTGACAAAACCATATGGGTGGAAACAAATCAACATCATGTGACAATCTGGCCAACACAATTTGGCAATGGTGTATCCAGAGAGATATTTGGATATCAGCTACCTACTTACCAGGTAAACTAAATTTAGTGGCAGACACCAGGTCACGCAAATTCAATGAAAACACTGAATGGATGTTGGATAAAAATGTATTTGCTGAAATTACAGCACGGTATGGAACACCAGATATCGATCTTTTCGCATCCAGGCTCAATCACCAGTTATCAAATTATGTTTCATGGGAACCAGACCCTGGGGCAGCGGCAACAGATGCATTTTTGCTTCATTGGGGGAAATTGTTTATTTATGCATTCCCTCCTTTCTGCCTCATCAGTCGGGTATTAAGGAAAATACAGCAAGACTCTGAGTCTGGTATTTTGATAGTACCCGATTGGCCTACTCAACCATGGTTCCCGGTGATACTCGACATGGTATTAGAACCATGCATCACCATCCATCATAGACCTAATTTACTGGTCCATCCAGTAACAAAGGAAAGTCACCCATGTCATAATTATACAAACCTATTAATTTGTAGAGTTTGAAAGCACCTCTACTACACCTGGGACGGACGGACCGAACAGTGGATATTATTTCAGCGGCCCACAGACAGTCCACCAAAAAAACAGTACTTGGTGTCATCAAGAAATGGGAAGTACTGTCACAACAATAAACATCACCCACAGATCTATGAACATCCCGTCTGTTCTGGAATTCCTGGCAAGCCTCCATTACGATGAGAGGCTCAGTCATAGTGCCATCAACTGCGCCAGAGGTGCTCTGTCAATATACCTGTGGCAAGGAACAGAGCGGCATTCTGTTGGGACACACCCTGGTAACCAAACTCATGAGGGGCATTTTTAATGTTAATCCCCCAAGAACCAGTACTCCCAATATGGGATGTGAGCATTGTACTGACCATGTTAAGAAACTGGTCTCCAGCTACAGCTCTGTCCCTACAGAAACTGACTATGAAAACAGTCATGCTGATGGCCTTGGTCACGGCACAAAGGGTCCAGTCACTACAGAAACTAAGGCTGGACAACATGACTATTTCATCTGGAAATTTAACTTTTCACATCAATGAATTAGTCAAACAAAACAGACAGGGGTCAGCAGGCCTAAAACAGAATTCAGGGCCTACCCGACAGATGATCGTCTCTGTATTGTAACACACTTACTATTATATATGGAGTATACTAAGATCATCAGAGGGTAAGAATTGTCACTTTTAATCAGCTACAAACAGCCACTCAAAAAAGTGACAGTCCAGACCATCTCTAGATGGCTAAAACAGGTCCTAATAAAGGCTGGAGTGGACACTAACATTTTAAAATCTCACTCCACCAGGGCTGCAGCTACATCGGCAGCTATGAAGTTGGATGTTCCTATGGACCAAATCCTCAAGACAGCAGGATGGTCAACGGAGAAAACTTTCCAACGATTTTATAACAAACCAGTCATTGAACCTGGAACATTTGCAGAAACAATTTTAAGTTCTGTAATATAATTTACCCCATAAATAGGGGCTATAATTTGGTGTTAATATATTTATCGTTGGGTTTTCAATATCGTATTGATGTCTAATGATGTTAACACTATTCTCCCCATAATCAAGGCAGATGTGATGCATGGACTCGTTTCCACGGCATGAAATCACAGAGCTTTAAAATCTTCACGTAGTCACTCACGTGACTCCGAAGTAAAATAGTAAGATTAAACGAGAACTTACTAGTTTGAAGTTTGATCGTTATTTTATGAGGAGTAACGTTGAGGGATTACGTGCCCTCTGCTCCCACCCTTGATCATATACTCAACTGGTATCTCTTCTCTAATCTTACTATGTTTAGTCATTACAGTTATCTGTGATTTCACACCGTTGCTTTGAAGAATGACACGCATGCGTCCTGGCGGGGTTCTTCACGTAATCCCTCAACGTTACTCCTCATAAAATAACGATCAAACTTCAAACTGGTAAGTTCTCGTTTAATCTTACTATTAGTGATTATGATATAGTTGGGATCAAGGAGACATGGCTCCAGGGTGACCAACGCTGAGAGCTGAACATCCAGGGATATTCAATATTCAGGAGGGATAGACAGAAAGGAAAAGGAGGTAGGGTAGCATTGCTGGTTAGAGAGGTGATTAATGCAATAGAAAGGAAGGACATTAGCTTGGAGGATGTGGAATCGATATGGGTAGAGCTGCGAAACACTAAGGGGCAGAAAACGCTAGTGGGAGTTGTGTACAGGCCACCTAACTGTAGTAGTGGAGTTGGGGATGGCATCAAGCAGGAAATTAGAAATGCGTGCAACAAAGGTAAAACAGTTATAATGGGTGACTTCAATCTACATATAGATTGGCTGGGGTGCTGAGGAAGAGGATATCTTGGAATGTATGCGGGATAGTTTTCTAAACCAACATGTAGAGGAACCAACAGGAGAGCAGGCTATTCTAGACTGGTATTGAGTAATGAGGAAGGGTTAGTTAGCAGTCTTGTTGTGCGTGGCCCCTTGGGCAAGAGTGACCATAATATGGTTGAGTTCTTCATTAGGATGGAGAGTGACATAATTAATTCAGAAACAAGGGTTCTGAACTTAAAAAAAGGTAACCTTAAGGGTATGAGACGTGAATTGGCCAAGATAGACTGGCAATTGATTCTTAAAGGGTTGACGGTGGATGTGCAATGGAAGGCATTTAAAGACTGCATGGATGAACTACAACAATTGTTCATCCCAGTTTGGCAAAAGAATAAATCAGGGAAGGTAGTGCATCCGTGGATAACAAGGGAAATCAGGGATAGTATCAAAACAAAAGATGAAGCATACAAATCAGCCAGAAAAAGCAGCCTACCAGAGGACTGGGAGAAATTCAGTCCAGCAGAGGAGGACAAAGGGCTTAATTAGGAAAGGGCAAATAGATTATGAAAGAAAATTGGCAGGGAACATAAAAACTGACTGCAAAAGTTTTTATAGATATGTGAAGAGAAAAAGATTAGTTAAAACAAATGTAGGTCCCTTGCAGTCTAAAAACAGGTGAATTGTTCTTGGGGAACAAGGACTTGGCAGACCAATTGAATAACTACTTTGGTTCTGTCTTCACTAAGGAAGACATAAATAATCTGCCGGAAATAGCAGGGGACCGGGGGTCAAATGAGATGGAGGAACTGAGCGAAATACAGGTTAGCTGGGAAGTGGTGTTAGGTAAATTGAATGGATTAAAGGCCGATAAATCCCCAGGGCCAGATAGGCTGCATCGCAGAGTACTTAAGGAAGTAGCCCCAGAAATAGTGGATGCATTAGTGATAATTTTTCAAAACTCTTTAGATTCTGGAGTAGTTCCTGAGGATTAGAGGGTAGCTAATGTAACCCCACTTTTTAAAAAGGGAGGGAGAGAGAAAACGGAAGTACAGACCAGTAAGTCTAACATCGGTAGTGGGGAAACTGCTAGAGTCAGTTATTAAAGATGGGATAGCAGCACATTTGGAAAGTGGTGAAATCATTGGACAAAGTCAGCATGGATTTACGAAAGGTAAATCATGTCTGACGAATCTTATAGAATTTTTCGAGGATGTAACTAGTAGAGTGGATAAGGGAGAACCAGTGGATGTGTTATATCTGGACTTTCAGAAGACTTTCGACAAGGTCCCACATAAGAGATTAGTATACAAACTTAAAGCACACGGTATTGGGGGTTCAGTATTGATGTGGATAGAGAACTGGCTGGCAGACAGGAAGCAAAGAGTAGGAGTAAACGGGTCCTTTTCAGAATGGCAGGCAGTGACTAGTGGGGTACCGCAAGGCTCAGTGCTGGGACCCCAGCTATTTACAATATATATTAATGATTTGGACGAGGGAATTGAATGCAACATCTCCAAGTTTGCGGATGACACGAAGCTTGGGGGCAGTGTTAGCTGTGAGAAGGATGCTAGGAGGCTGCAAGCTGGGTGAATGGGCAAATGCATGGCAGGTGCAGTATAATGTGGATAAATGTGAGGTTATCCACTTTGTAGGCAAAAACAGGAAAGTAGACTATTATTTGAATGGTGGCCGATTAGGAAAAGGGGAGATGCAACGAGACCTGGGTGTCATGGTACACCAGTCATTGAAAGTAGGCATGCAGGTGTAGCAGGCAGTGAAGAAAGTGAATGGTATGTTAGCATTCATAGCAAAAGGATTTGAGTATAGGAGCAGGGAGGTTCTACTGCAGTTGTACAGGGTCTTGATGAGACCACACCTGGAGTATTGCGTACAATTTTGGTCTCCAAATCTGAGGAAAGACATTCTTGCCATAGAGGGAGTACAGAGAAGGTTCACCAGACTGATTCCTGGGATGTCAGGACTTTCATATGAAGAAAGACTGGATAGACTTGGCTTGTACTCGCTAGAATTTAGAAAATTGAGGGCGGATCTTTTAGAAACTTACAAAATTCTTAAGGGGTCGGATAGGCTAGATGCAGGAAGATTGTTCCCGATGTTGGGGAAGTCCAGAACAAAGGGTCACTGTTTAAGGATAAGGGGGAAATCTTTTAGGACCGAGATGAGAAAAACATTTTTCACACAGAGAGTGGTGAATCTCTGGAATTCTCTGCCACAGAAGGTAGTTGAGGCCAGTTCATTGGCTATATTTAAGAGGGAGTTAGATGTGGCCCTTGTGGCTAAAAGGATCAGGGGGTATGGAGAGAAGGCAGGTACAGGATACTGAGTTGGATGATCAGCCATGATCATATTGAATGTCGGTGCAGGCTAGAAGGGCCGAATGGCCTACTCCTGCACCTATTTTCTATGTTTCTGTTATACAGTTATCTCCCTCCCCCTCTCTCTCTCTCTCTCTCTCTCTCTCCCCCTCTCGCTTATCTCTGTGATTACAACACATCAACCGTTACAAGCCGTGGTTAAATCGTATCTTTCAAGCTTCTAATCTTAATTGTGAAATCTGCCTCAACAGCTCTTTCAGGCCCAGAACCTGACACGGTGGCGCAGCGGTAGAGTCGCTGCCTCACGGCGCCAGAGACCCGGGTTCAATCCCGACCACGGGCGCTGTCTGTACAGAGTTTGCACGTTCTCCCCGTGACCTGTGTGGGTTTTCTCCTTGTGCTCCGGTTTCCTCCCATACTCCAAATAGGTGCAGGTTTGTAGGTTAATCGGCTTGGCATAAATTATAAATTGTCCCTAGTGCGTGTAGGGTAGTGTTAATGTGCGGGGATCATATATGTGTGCACATTTATACTATCCTGCACACACTAGGGACAATTTACACACATCAAGCCAATTAATCTACTGGCCTGCACGTCTTTGGAGTGTGGGAGGAAACCGGAGCACCCGGAGAAACTCCACGCAGGTCATGGGGAGAACGTGCAAACTCCGTACAGACAGCACCCGTGGTCGGGATCGAACCCGGTTCTCCGGCGCTGTGAGGCAGCGACTCTACCCGCTGCGCCACGGTGCCGGACCGCTGGTGGCGATGGAGGCAGATACGATAGAGGCATTTAAGTCGACTTTTAATGCGAATGGCGGCCACATTAAGAGTCAGGTGTGAAGTGTCACGGGCGTGTTTAGCGCGCTGCAGAACACTGAGCAGTGTCACACACCCCACCATCTTACAGTGCCAGAGACCCGGGTTCAATCCCGACCACGGGCGCTGTCTGTACAGAGTTTGCGCATTCTCCCCGTGACCTGCGTGGGTTTTCTCCGGGTGCTCCGGTTTTATACATTCTCCAATATCAAGGCAGCAACTCTACGGCTGCCGACCCTGACATGCCGAGTTCAGCCAGCACGCAAAATCCAATTGTAACATGTAACAATTTAATCATGTAGTCACTTATGGAGGGACTCAAATAGAGAAAGCTATTAGTGTGTGAGGCAGGCGGCAGAGAAGGGAAGCACTCAGACCCAACATGTAGGGGGGAAAGAAGAAAAAAATAATAAACAGAGAATAAGAGGTGGTGGGTTTCTTAAATGTATGAGCAGAGAGACAGGGGGGTGTAAAATGAGGGTAGAAGCAATAGGTATCAAGGTGAAAAGTAAAAGTGGCAGGGAGACAAATCCAGGGCAAAAATCAAAAAGGGCCACTTTTCAACATAATTGTATAAGGGGTAAGAGTGTTGTAAAAACAAGCCTGAAGGCTTTGTGTCTCAATGCAAGGAGCATTCGTAATAAGGTTATTGGTTCTTGGTTCCTTGGTCCTCCAAAATATTCCAACTGGAATTTAAACTGGAGGTGGTGATGGGAGAGGTTAAGCCAGAAAGGGTCATTGGGAAGAAAGTGCTACTTTAAATGTAGTTGCATCTGGTTGGGTAACTATAGTTGGGTGGAGATTATTCCATGCTTTAATTGTGCGGGGGAAGAACGAATTGCTGTACACATCTGTCTTTGTAGCTGGGATCACAAATTGGTGGATGAGTTGAATGTGCAGATAGCTATTAATGACTATGATATAGTTAGGATCACGGAGACATGGCTCCAGGGTGACCAAAGCTGGGAGCTGAACATCCAGGGATATTCAATATTCAGGAGGGATAGACAGAAAGGAAAAGGAGGTGGGGTAACGTTGCTGGTTAGAGAGGTGATTAATGCAATAGAAAGGAAGGACATTAGCTTGGAGGATGTGGAATCGATATGGGTAGAGCTGCGAAACACTAAGGGGCAGAAAACGCTAGTGGGAGTTGTGTACAGGCCACCTAACAGTAGTAGTGGAGTTGGGGATGGCATCAAACAGGAAATTAGAATTGCGTGCAATAAAGGTAAAACAGTTATAATGGGTGACTTCAATCTACATATAGATTGAGTGAATCAAATTGGCAGGGGTGCTGAGGAAGAGGATTTCTTGGAATGTATGCGGGATAGTTTTCTAAACCAACATGTAGTGGAACCAACAAGAGAGCAGGCTATTCTAGACTGGGTATTGAGTAATGAGGAAGGGTTAGTTAGCAGTCTTGTTGTGCGTGGCCCCTTGGGCAAGAGTGACCATAATATGGTTGAGTTCTTCATTAGGATGGAGAGTGACATAATTAATTCAGAAACAAGGGTTCTGAACTTAAAGAAAGGTAACTTTGAGGGTATGAGACGTGAATTGGCCAAGATAGACTGGCAATTGAATCTTAAAGGGTTGACGGTGGATCAGATTCAGATTCAGATTCAAACTTGTGCAATGGTTGTACAATGGACGGCATTTAAAGACTGCATGGATGAACTACAACAATTGTTCATCCCAGCTTGGTAAAAGAATAAATCAGGGAAGGTGGTGCATCCATGGATATCAAGAGAAATCAGGAATAATATCAAAACAAAAGATGAAGCATACAAATTAGCCAGAAAAAGCAGCCTACCAGAGGACTGGGAGAAATTCAGAGTCCAGCAGAGGAGGACAAAGGGCTTAATTAGGAAAGGGAAGATAGATAATGAAAGAAAACTGTCAGGGAACATAAAAACTGACTGCAAATGTTTTTTATAGATATGTGAAGAGAAAAAGATTAGTTAAAACAAATGTAGGTCCCTTGCAGTCAGAAACAGGTGAATTGATCATGGGGAACAAGGACATGGCAGACCAATTGAATAACTACTTTGGTTCTGTCTTCACTAAGGAAGGCATAAATTGAGGGAATTGAAAGCAACATCTCCAAGTTTGCGGATGACACGAAGCTGGGGGGCAGTGTTAGCTGTGAGGAGGATGCCAGGAGGCTGCAAGGTGACTTGGGTAGGCTGGGTGAGTGGGAAAATGCATGGCAGGTGCAGTATAATGTGGATACATGTGAGGTTATCCTCTTTGGTGGCAAAAACAGGAAAATAGACTATTATCTGAATGGTGGCCGATTAGGAAAAGGGGATATGCAATGAGACCTTGGTGTCATGGTACACCAGTCATTGAAAGTAGGCATGCAGGTGTAGCAGGCAGTGGATTCATAGCAAAAGGATTTGAGTATAGGAGCAGGGAGGTTCTACTGCAGTTGTACACGGACTTGGTGAGACCACACCTGGAGTATTGCGTCCAGTTTTGGTGTCCAAATCTGAGGAAAGACATTCTTGCCATAGAGGGAGTACAGAGAAGGTTCACCAGACTGATTCCTGGGATGTCAGGACTTTCATATGAAGAAAGACTGGATAGGCTCGGCTTGTACTCACTAGAATTTAGAAGATTGAGGGGGGATCTTACAGAAACTTACAAAATTCTTAAGGGGTCGGACAGGCTAGATGCAGGAAGATTGTTCCCGATGTTGGGGAAGTCCAGAACTAGGGGTCACTGTTTAAGGATAAGGGGGAAATCTTTTAGGACCGAGATGAGAAAAACATTTTTCACACAGAGTGGTCAATCTGTGGAATTCTCTGCCACAGAAGGTAGTTGAGGCCACAGTTCATTGGCTATAATTAAGAGGGATTAGATGTGGCCCTTGTGGCTAAAGGGATCAGGGGGTATGGAGAGAAGGCAGGTACAGGATACTGAGTTGGATGATCAGCCATGATCATATTGAATGGCGGTGCGGGCTCGAAGGGCCGAATGGCCTACTCCTGCACCTATTTTCTATGTTTCTGTTGTACAGTTATCTCCCTCCCTCTCTCTCTCTTCCCCTCTCTCTCTCTTCCTCTCTCTCTCTCCCCCTCTCGCTTATCTCTGTGATTACAACACATCAACCGTTACAAGCCGTGGTTAAATCGTATCTTTCAAGCTTCTAATCTTAATTGTGAAATCTGCCTCAACAGCTCTTTCAGGCCCAGAACCTGACACGGTGGCGCAGCGGTAGAGTCGCTGCCTCACGGCGCCAGAGACCCGGGTTCAATCCTGACCACGGGCGCTGTCTGTACAGAGTTTGCACATTCTCCCCGTGACCTGTGTGGGTTTTCTCCTTGTGCTCCGGTTTCCTCCCATACTCCAAATAGGTGCAGGTTTGTAGGTTAATCGGCTTGGCATAAATTATAAATTGTCCCTAGTGCGTGTAGGGTAGTGTTAATGTGCGGGGATCATATATGTGTGCACATTTATACTATCCTGCACACACTAGGGACAATTTACACACATCAAGCCAATTAATCTACTGGCCTGCACGTCTTTGGAGTGTGGGAGGAAACCGGAGCACCCGGAGAAAACCCACGCAGGTCATGGGGAGAACGTGCAAACTCTGTACAGACAGCACCCGTGGTCGGGATCGAACCCGGTTCACCGGCGCTGTGAGGCAGCGACTCTACCCGCTGCGCCACCGTGCCGGACCGCTGGTGGCGATGGAGGCAGATACGATAGAGGCATTTAAGTCGACTTTTAGTGCGAATGGCGGCCACATTAAGAGTCAGGTGTGAAGTGTCACGGGCGTGTTTAGCGCGCTGCAGAACACTGAGCAGTGTCACACACCCCACCATCTTACAGTGCCAGAGACCCGGGTTCAATCCCGACCACGGGTGCTGTCTGTACGGAGTTTGTACGTTCTCCCCGTGACCTGCGTGGGTTTTCTCCGGGCGCTCCGGTTTTATACATTCTCCATTATCAAGGCAGCAACTCTACGGCTGCCGACCCTGACATGCCGAGTTCAGCCAGCACGCAAAATCCAATTGTAACATTGGTGATACTTTAATCATGTAGTCACTTATGGAGGGACTCAAATAGAGAAAGCTATTAGACAGTGTGTGAGGCAGGCGGCAGAGAAGGGAAGCACTCAGACCCAACATGTGGGGGGGAAAGAAGAAAAAAATAATAAACAGAGAATAAGAGGTGGTGGGTTTCTTAAATGTGTGAGCAGAGAGACAGAGGGGTGTAAAATGAGGGTAGAAGCAATAGGTGGCAAGGTGAAAAGTAAAAGTAGCAGGGAGACAAATCCAGGACAAAAATCAAAAAGGGCCACTTTTCAACATAATTGTATAAGGGGTAAGAGTGTTGTAAAAACAAGCCTGAAGGCTTTGTGTCTCAATGCAAGGAGCATTCGTAATAAGGTGGATTAGTTAAATGTGCAGATGGCTATTAATGACTATGATATAGTTGGGATCAGAGACATGGCTCCAACTTGTCCAGAAGGCAGCCGCCCGACTCATCACCCACACCAAATCCTGGCATCACATCACTCCAGTCCTCAAACAACTTCACTGGCTTCCCATCTCCCACCGGATCACCTACAAAATCCTGGTCCTCACCTACAAAGCCCTCCACCATCTGGCCCCCCCATATCTCACTGACCTCCTCTCCCCGTACCAACCCTCACGGTCCCTCAGATCCACATCGGCCGGTCTCCTCTCCATCCACAAGTCCAACCTCCGCAGTTTTGGGGACAGAGCCTTCTCCAGGGCAGCTCCCAGGCTCTGGAACTCCCTCCCCCAACTGATCTGCAATTCCGTATCCCTCACCATCTTCCAGTCCCGCCTCAAGACCCATCTCTTCACCTCTGCCTATCCTTAGCCCCACGTCCCCCTCCCTTGTCATCTGTACATGAATTGCCTCATATTGTGTTTTGAATTGAATTTTGTCATTAATTTGTGTACTAGTCATGTCTCTACTATTTATTTCATTCCCCTTACATGTTTTTCCTCTACCTGCTAAATTTTTGTAAGGTGTCCTTGAGACTCTTGAAAGGCGCCCATAAATAAAATGTATTCTTATTATTATTATCAAGGCTGGGAGATGAACATCCAGGGATATTCAATATTCAGGGATAGACAGAAAGGAAAGGGAGGTGGGATAGCGTTGCTGGTTAGATAGGAGATTAATGCAATAGAAAGGGAGGACATTAGCTTGGAGGATGTGGAATCGATATGGGTAGAGCTGCGAAACACTAAGGGGCAGAAAACGCTAGTGGGAGTTGTGTACAGGCCACCTAACAGTAGTAGTGGAGTTGGGGATGGCATCAAACAGGAAATTAGAAATGCGTGTAACAAAGGTAAAACAGTTATAATGGGTGACTTCAATCTACATATAGATTGGGTGAATCAAATTGGCAGGGGTGCTGAGGAATGGGATTTCTTGGAATGTATGCGGGATAGTTTTCTAAACCAACATGTAGAGGAACCAACGAGAGAGCAGGCTATTCTAGACTGGGTTTTGAGTAATGAGGAAGGGTTAGTTAGCAGTCTTGTTGTGCGTGGCCCCTTGGGCAAGAGTGACCATAATATGGTTGAGTTCTTCATTAGGATGGAGTGAAAATTACAGACCAATTATGCCCCTGTCCCACTTAGGAAACCTGAACGGAAACCTCTGGAGACTTTGCGCCCCACCCAAGGTTTCCGTGCGGTTCCCGGAGGTTGCAGGTGGTTGCCGGAGGTTGCAGGTAGTGGAAACAGGTAGGGAGACTGACAAAAACCTCCGGGAACCGCACGGAAACCTTGGGTGGGGCGCAAAGTCTACAGAGGTTGCCGTTCAGGTTTCCTAAGCGGGACAGGGGCTTTAGTCTAACATCGGTAGTGGGGAAACTGCTGAGTCAGTTATTAAAGATGGGATAGCAGCACATTTGGAAAGTGGTGAAATCATTGGACAAAGTCAGCATGGAATTACGAAAGGTATATCATGTCTGACGAATCTTATAGAATTTTTCGAGGATGTAACTAGTAGAGTGGATAAGGGAGAACCAGTGGATGTGTTATATCTGGACTTTCAGAAGGCTTTCGATAAGGTCCCACAGAAGAGATTAGTATACAAACTTAAAGTACACGGTATTGGGGGTTCAGTATTGATGTGGATAGAGAATGGCTGGCAGACAGGAAGCAAAGAGTAGGAGTAAACGGGTCCTTTTCAGAATGGCAGGCAGTGACTAGTGGGGTACCGCAAGGCTCAGTGCTGGGACCCCAGCTATTTACAATATATTAATGATTTGGACGAGGGAATTGAAAGCAACATCTCCAAGTTTGCGGATGACACGAAGCTGGGGGGCAGTGTTAGCTGTGAGGAGGATGCTAGGAGGCTGCAAGGTGACTTGGATAGGCTGGGTGAGTGGGCAAACGCATGGCAGGTGCAGTATAATGTGGATAAATGTGAGGTTATTCACTTTGGTGGCAAAAACAGGAAAGTAGACTATTATCTGAATGGTGGCCGATTAGGAAAAGGGGAGATGCAACGAGACCTGGGTGTCATAAGCTTCTAATCTTAATTGTGAAATCTGCCTCAACAGCACTTTCAGGCCCAGAACCTTTCCGCGCTGTATCTGTAAACTAAACTAAACTAAACCGTTCAAACACGCGCGTTGAGTGCCTGAGGAAAACATTTACCCTTTTTAAACGCTGTCCCGTTCAATTGAATCAGAATTAGGATTGCACGGTGGCGCAGCGGTGCAGTCTGTGTGGAGTTTGCACGTTCTCCCCGTGGGTTTTCTCCAGGAGCTCCCTTTGCTCAACCTATGAGTTTATTTATGGTTTCATCTGATGTGATTGGTTCGCACTGCACAACAAAACCTTTCACTGTACCTCGGTTTTGTAGTTTAGAGATACAGCGCGGAAACAGGCCCTTCGGCCCACCAAGCCCGTTCCTTCTCTCCTGAGATGCTGCTTGTCCCGCTGAGTTACTCCAGCATTGTGTGCCTATCTTCGATTTAAACCAGCATCTGCAGTTCCTTCATACACATTTTATCTGCGTTAGCTTAGTTTAGTTTAGAAACACAGCTTGGAAACAGGCCCTTCGGCCCACCGAGTCCGCGCAGACCAGCGATCCCCGCACATTAACGCTATCCTACACGCACTTGGGACAATTTTACAAATATACCAATCCAAATAACCTACTTATATACAGGTTTGTAGGTTAATCGGCTTGTTAGAAATGTAAAATTGTCCCTAGTGCTTGTAGGGTAGTGTTAATGTGCGGAGATCATATATGTGTGCACATTTATACTATCCTGCACACACTAAGGACAATTTACACACATCAAGCCAATGAATCTACTGGCCTGCACGTCTGGAGTGTGGGAGGAAACGGAGCACCCGGAGAAAACCCACGCAGGTCACGGGGAGAACGTTCAAATTCTGTACAGACAGCACCCGTGGTCGGGATCGAACCGGTTCTCTGCGCCACCATGCTGGACCGCTGGTGGCGATGGAGGCAGATACGATAGAGGCATTTAAGTCGACTTTTAGTGCGAATGGCGGCCACATTAAGAGTCAGGTGTGAAGTGTCACGGGCGGGTTTAGCGCGCTGCAGAACACTGAGCAGTGTCACACACCCCACCACCTTACAATGCCAGAGACCCGGGTTCGGTCCCGACCACGGGTGCTGTCTGTACGGAGTTTGCACGTTCTCCCCGTGACCTGCGTGGGTTTTCTCCGGGTGCTCTGGTTTTATACATTCTCCAATATCAAGGCAGCAACTCTACGGCTGCCGACCCTGACATGCCAAGTTCAACCAGCACGCAAAATCCAATTGTAACATTGGTGATACTTTAATCATGTAGTCACTTATGGAGGGACTCAAATAGAGAAAGCTAGTAGACAGTGTGTGAGGCAGGCGGCAGAGAAGGGAAGCACTCAGACCCAACATGTAGGGGGGAAAGAAGAAAAAAATAATAAACAGAGAATAAGAGGTGGTGGGTTTCTTAAATGTGTGAGCAGAGAGACAGGGGGGTGTAAAATGAGGGTAGAAGCAATAGGTAGCAAGGTGAAAAGTTAAAGTGGCAGGTCGACAAATCCAGGGCAAAAATCAAAAAGGGCCACTTTTCAACATAATTGCATAAGGGGTAAGAGTGTTGTAAAAACAAGCCTGAAGGCTTTGTGTCTCAATGCAAGGAGCATTCGTAATAAGGTAGATGAGTTGAATGCGCAGATAGCTATTAATGACTATGATATAGTTGGGATCACGGAGACATGGCTCCAGGGTGACCAAGGCTGGAAGGTGAACATCCAGGGATATTCAATATTCAGGAGGGATAGACAGAAAGGAAAAGGAGGTGGGGTAGCGTTGCTGGTTAGAGAGGAGATTAATGCAATAGAAAGGAAGGACATTAGTTAGGAGGATGTGGAATCGATATGGGTAGAACTGCGAAACACTAAGGGGCAGAAAACGCTAGTGGGAGTTGTGTACAGGCCACCTAACAGTAGTAGTGGAGTTGGGGATGGCATCAAACAGGAAATTAGAAATGCGTGCAACAAAGGTAAAACAGTTATAATGGGTGACTTCAATCTACATATAGATTGGGTGAATCAAATTGGCAGGGGTGCTGAGGAAAAGGATTTCTTGGAATGTATGCGGGATAGTTTTCTAAACCAACATGTAGTGGAACCAACGAGAGCGCAGGCTATTCTAGACTGGTTATTGAGTAATGAGGAAGGGTTAGTTAGCAGTCTTGTTGTGCGTGGCCCCTTGGGCAAGAGTGACCATAATATGGTTGAGTTCTTCATTAGGATGGAGAGTGACATAATTAATTCAGAAACACGGGTTCTGAACATAAAGAAAGGTAACTTTGAGGGTATGAGACGTGAATTGGCCAAGATAGACTGGCAATTGATTCTTAAAGGGTTGCCGGTGAATCAGATTCAGATTCAAACTTGTGCAATGGTTGTACAATGGATGGCATTTATAGACTGCATGGATGAACTACAACAATTGTTCATCCCAGTTTGGCAAAAGAATAAATCAGGGAAGGTAATGCATCCCTGGATATCAAGGGAAATCAGGGATAGTATCAAAACAAAAGATGAAGCATACAAATTAGCCAGAAAAAGCAGCCTACCAGAGGACTGGGAGAAATTCAGAGTCCAGCAGAGGAGGACAAAGGGCTTAATTAGGAAAGGGAAAATAGATTATGAAAGAAAACTGGCAGGGAACATAAAAACTGATTGCAAAAGTTTTTATAGATATGTGAAGAGAAAAAGATTAGTTAAAAGAAATGTAGGTCCCTTGCAGTCAGAAACAGGTGAATTGATCATGGGGAACAAGGACATGGCAGACCAATTGAATAACTACTTTGGTTCTGTCTTCACTAAGGAAGGCATAAATAATCTGCCGGAAATAGCGGGGGACCGGGGGTCAAATGAGATTGAGGAACTGAGTGAAATCCAGGTTAGCCGGGAAGTGGTGTTAGGTAAATTGAATGGATTAAAGGCCGATAAATCCCCAGGGCCAGATAGGCTGCATCCCAGAGTACTTAAGGAAGTAGCCCCAGAAATAGTGGATGCATCAGTGATAATTTTTCAAAACTCTTTAGATTCGGGAGTAGTTCCTGAGGTTTGGAGGGTAGCTAATGTAACCCCACTTTTTAACAAGGGAGGGAGAGAGAAAACAGGGAATTACAGACCAGTTAGTCTAACATCGGTAGTGGGGAAACTGCTAGAGTCAGTTATTAAAGATGGGATAGCAGCACATTTGGAAAGTGGTGAAATCATTGGACAAAGTCAGCATGGATTTACGAAAGGTAAATCATGTCTGACGAATCTTATAGAATTTTTCGAGGATGTAACTAGTAGAGTGGATAAGGGAGAACCAGTGGATGTGTTATATCTGGACTTTCAGAAGGCTTTCGACAAGGTCCCACATAAGAACTTATATAAACTTAAAGCACATGGTATTGGGGGTTCAATATTGATGTGGATAGAGAACTGGCTGGCAGACAGGAAGCAAAGAGGAGGAGTAAACGGGTCCTTTTCAGAGTGGCAGGCAGTGACTAGTGGGGTACCGCAAGGCTCAGTGCTGGGACCCCAGCTATTTACAATATATATTAATGATTTGGACGAGGGAATTGAATGCAACATCTCCAGGTTTGCGGATGACACGAAGCTGGGGGGCAGTGTTAGCTGTGAGGAGGATGCTAGGAGGCTGCAAGGTGACTTGGATAGGCTGGGTGAGTGGGAAAATGCATGGCAGGTGCAGTATAATGTGGATAAATGTGAGGTTATCCCCTTTGGTGGCAAAAACAGGAAAGTAGTCTATTACCTGAATGGTGGCCGATTTGGAAACGGGGAGATGTAACGAGACCTGGGTGTCATGGTACACCAGTCATTGAAATTAGTGAATGCAGGTGTAGCAGGCAGTGAAGAAAGCGAATGGTATGTTAGCATTCATAGCAAAAGGATTTGAGTATAGGAGCAGGGAGGTTCTACTGCAGTTGTACAGGGTCTTGGTGAGACCACACCTGGAGTATTGCGTCCAGTTTTGGTCTCCAAATCTGAGGAAAGACATTATTGCCATAGAGGGACTACAGAGAAGTTTCACCAGACTGATTCCTGGGATGTCAGGACTTTCATATGAAGAAAGACTGGATAGGCTCGGCTTGTACTCATTAGAATTTAGAAGATTGTGGGGGGATCTTACAGAAACTTACAAAATTCTTAAGAGGTTGGACAGGCTAGATGCAGGAAGATTGTTCCCGATGTTGGGGAAGTCCAGAACAAGGGGTCACTGTTTAAGGATAAGGGGGAAATCTTTTAGGAGCGAGATGAGAAAAACATTTTTCACACAGAGAGTGGTGAATCTCTGGAATTCTCTGCCACAGGAGGTAGTTGAGGCCAGTTCATTGGCTATATTTAAGAGGGAGTTAGATGTGGCTAAATGGATCAGGGGGTATGTAGAGAAGGCAGGTACAGGATACTGAGTTGGATGATCAGCCATGATCATATTGAATGGCGGTGCAGGCTCAAGGGGCCGAATGGCCAACTCCTGCACCTATTTTCTATGTTACTATGTACATGTTGTACAGTTATCTCCCTCCCTCTCTCTCTCTCCCTCCCTCTCTCTCTCTCCCTCTTATCGCTGTCATTACAACACATCAACCGTTACAAGCCGTGGTTAAATCGTATCTTTCAAGCTTCTAATCTCAATTGTGAAATCTGCCTCAACAGCACTTTCAGGCCCAAAACCTTTCCGCGCTGTATCTGTAAACTACTCTAAACTAAACCGTTCAAACACGCGCGTTGAGTGCCTGAGGAAGACATTTACCTTTTTTAAACGCTGTCCCGTTCAATTGAATCAGAACTAGGATGGCACGGTGGCGCAGCGGTGCAGTCAGTGTGGAGTTTGCACGTTCTCCCCGTGGGTTTTCTCCAGGAGCTCCCTTTGCTCAACCTATGAGTTTATTTATGGTTTCATCTGATGTGATTGGTTCGCACTGTACAACAAAACCTTTCACTGTACCTCGGTTTTGTAGTTTAGAGATACAGCGCGGAAACAGGCCCTTCGGCCCACCAAGCCCGTTCCTTCTCTCCTGAGATGCTGCTTGTCCCGCTGAGTTACTCCAGCATTGTGTGCCTATCTTCGATTTAAACCAGCATCTGCAGTTCCTTCATACACATTTTATCTGCGTTAGTTTAGAAACACAGCTTGGAAACAGGCCCTTCGGCCCACCGAGTCCGCGCTGACCAGCGATCCCCGCACATTAACGCTATCCTACACGCACTTGGGATAATTTTACAAATATACCAATCCAAATAACCTACTTATATACAGGTTTGTAGGTTAATCGGCTTGTTAGAAATGTAAAATTGTCCCTAGTGCTTGTAGGGTAGTGTTAATGTGCGGGGATCATATATGTGTGCACATTTATACTATCCTGCACACACTAGGGACAATTTACACACATCAAGCCAGTGAATCTACTGGCCTGCACGTCTTTGGAGTGTGGGAGGAAACGGAGCACCCGGAGAAAACCCACGCAGGTCATGGGGAGAACGTGCAAACTCCGTACAGACAGCACCCGTGGTCGGGATCGAACCCGGTTCACCGGCGCTGTGAGGCAGCGACTCTACCCGCTGCGCCACCATGCCAGACCGCTGGTGGCGATGGAGGCAGATACGATAGAGGCATTTAAGTCGATTTTTAGTGCGAATGGCGGCCACATTAAGAGTCAGGTGTGAAGTGTCACGGGCATGTTTAGCGCGCTGCAGAACACTGAGCAGTGTCACACACCCCACCACCTTAAAGTGCCAGAGACCCGGGTTCAATCCCGACCACGGGTGCTGTCTGTACGGAGTTTGTACGTTCTCCCCGTGACCTGCGTGGGTTTTCTCTGGGTGCTCCGGTTTTATACATTCTCCATTATCAAGGCAGCAACTCTACGGCTGCCGACCCTGACATGCCGAGTTCAGCCAGCACGCAAAATCCAATTGTAACATTGGTGATACTTTAATCATGTAGTCACTTATGGAGGGACTCAAATAGAGAAAGCTAGTAGACAGTGGGTGAGGCAGGAGTCAGAGAAGGGAAGCACTCAGACCCAACAGATGGGGGGGAAAGAAGAAAAAAATAATAAACAGAGAATAAGAGGTGGTGGATTTCTTAAATGTATGAGCAGAGAGACAGAGGGGTGTAAAATGAGGGTAGAAGCAATAGGTGGCAAGGTGAAAAGTAAAATGAGCAGGGAGACAAATCCAGGGCAAAAATCAAAAAGGGCCACTTTTCAACATAATTGTATAAGGGGTAAGAGTGTTGTAAAAACAAGCCTGAAGGCTTTGTGTCTCAATGCAAGGAGCATTCGTAATAAGGTGGATTAGTTAAATGTGCAGATGGCTATTAATGACTATGATATAGTTGGGATCAGAGATATGGCTCCAACTGGTCCAGAAGGCAGCCGCCCGACTCATCACCCACACCAAATCCTGGCATCACATCACTCCAGTCCTCAAACAACTTCACTGGCTTCCCATCTCCCACCGGATCACCTACAAAATCCTGGTCCTCACCTACAAAGCCCTCCACCATCTGGCCCCCCCATATCTCACTGACCTCCTCTCCCCGTACCAACCCTCACGGTCCCTCAGATCCACATCGGCCGGTCTCCTCTCCATGCACAAGTCCAACCTCCGCAGTTTTGGGGACAGAGCCTTCTCCAGGGCAGCTCCCAGGCTCTGGAACTCCCTCCCCCAACTGATCTGCAATTCCGTATCCCTCACCATCTTCCAGTCCCGCCTCAAGACCCATCTCTTCACCTCTGCCTATCCTTAGCCCCACGTCCCCCTCCCTTTTCATCTGTACATGAATTGCCTCATATTGTGTTTTGAATTGAATTTTGTCATTAATTTGTGTACTAGTCATGTCTCTACTATTTATTTCATTCCCCTTACATGTTTTTCCTCTACCTGCTAAATTTTTGTAAGGTGTCCTTGAGACTCTTGAAAGGCGCCCATAAATAAAATTTATTCTTATTATTATTATCAAGGTTGGGAGCTGAACATCCAGGGATATTCAATATTCAGGGATAGACAGAAAGGAAAAGGAGGTGGGGTAGCGTTGCTGGTTAGAGAGGAGATTAATGCAATAGAAAGGGAGGACATTAGCTTGGAGGATGTGGAATCGATATGGGTAGAGCTGCGAAACACTAAGGGGCAGAAAACGCTAGTGGGAGTTGTGTACAGGCCACCTAACAGTAGTAGTGGAGTTGGGGATGGCATCAAACAGGAAATTAGAAATGCGTGTAACAAAGGTAAAACAGTTATAATGGGTGACTTCAATCTACATATAGATTGGGTGAATCAAATTGGCAGGGGTGCTGAGGAAGAGGATTTCTTGGAATGTATGCGGGATAGTTTTCTAAACCAACATGTAGAGGAACCAACGAGAGAGCAGGCTATTCTAGACTGGATTTTGAGTAATGAGGAAGGGTTAGTTAGCAGTCTTGTTGGGCGTGGCCCCTTGGGCAAGAGTGACCATAATATGGTTGAGTTCTTCATTAGGATGGAGTGAAAATTACAGACCAATTATGCCCCTGTCCCACTTAGGAAACCTGAACGGAAACCTCTGGAGACTTTGCGCCCCACCCAAGGTTTCCGTGGAAACAGGTAGGGAGACTGACAAAAACCTCCGGGAACCGCACGGAAACCTTGGGTGGGGCGCAAAGTCTACAGAGGTTGCCGTTCAGGTTTCCTAAGTGGGACAGGGGCTTTAGTCTAACATCGGTAGTGGGGAAACTGCTAGTCAGTTATTAAAGATGGGATAGCAGCACATTTGGAAAGTGGTGAAATCATTGGACAAAGTCAGCATGGATTTACGAAGGGTAAATCATGTCTGACGAATCTTATAGAATTTTTCGAGGATGTAACTAGTAGAGTGGATAAGGGAGAACCAGTGGATGTGTTATATCTGGACTTTCAGAAGGCTTTCGATAAGGTCCCACAGAAGAGATTAGTATACAAACTTAAAGCACACGGTATTGGGGGTTCAGTATTGATGTGGATAGAGAATGGCTGGCAGACAGGAAGCAAAGAGTAGGAGTAAACGGGTCCTTTTCAGAATGGCAGGCAGTGACTAGTGGGGTACCGCAAGGCTCAGTGCTGGGACCCCAGCTATTTACAATATATTAATGATTTGGACGAGGGAATTGAAAGCAACATCTCCAAGTTTGCGGATGACACGAAGCTGGGGGGCAGTGTTAGCTGTGAGGAGGATGCTAGGAGGCTGCAAGGTGACTTGGATAGGCTGGGTGAATGGGCAAACGCATGGCAGGTGCAGTATAATGTGGATAAATGTGAGGTTATTCACTTTGGTGGCAAAAACAGGAAAGTAGACTATTATCTGAATGGTGGCCGATTAGGAAAAGGGGAGATGCAACGAGACCCGGGTGTCATGGTACACCAGTCATTGAAAGTAGGCATGCAGGTGTATGCTTGCATTTTTCACACAGAGAGTGGTGAATCTCTGGAATTCTCTGCCACAGGAGGTAGTTGAGGCCACAGTTCATTGGCTATATTTAAGAGGGAGTTAGATGTGGACCTTGTGGCTAAAGGGATCAGGGGGTATGGAGAGAAGGCAGGTACAGGATACTGAGTTGGATGATCAGCCATGATCATATTGAATATCGGTGCAAGCTCGAAGGGCCGAATGGCCTACTCCTGCACCTATTGTCTATGTTTCTGTTATACAGTTATCTCCCTCCCTCTCTCTTCCCCTCCCTCTCGCTCTCTCTCTCCCTCTCTCTCTCTCTCTCTCCCCCTCTGTCTTATCTCTGTCATTACAACACATCAACCGTTAAATCGTATCTTTCAAGCTTCTAATCTTAATTGTGAAATCTGCCTCAACAGCACTTTCAGGCCCAGAACCTTTCCGCGCTGTATCTGTAAACTAAACTAAACTAAACCGTTCAAACACGTGCGTTAAGTGCCTGAGGAAGACATTTACCCTTTTTAAACGCTGTCCCGTTCAATTGAATCAGAATTAGGATAATCCGATGAGTCCGACTCTGAATAGCCGCGAGCGGCCAGTGCCCGTGAGCATTGGGGCCGGTTGGAGCGGCTGGGAGCGGGGAACAAGAGCAGCCGCGACGGCCTGTGCCCGAGAGCATAAGAGCCAGTTGGAGCGGCTGCTGGAGGAAATACTCCAAAGTGGCAGGCTCCGGGAGATGGAGGCTAGCCACAGTGGGCAGTTAGTAAGTCTCACAGCAGTACCTCTTGTGGGGCTGCACAGTGTTTCTCCCTGATCAGAGGGGAGCACGGAGGGTCAACTCTGGGCTGAACCTGAAGAGGGGAGTGAACAACATACCCCTAGTATGCATGGGGTGAAAGAAAACCAGTTGGATATGGTGTCCCAGTTTATCCAACCCGACCAAACTGACCAAAACCTGGAGCCGAAAATAGTGGCAAGTATACAGGGACAGGCATTACTGGACACCACGGCAAGACACTTACCACCAGGGAACTGCAAGTCGCTAAATGTTCCCAGTGTCAACCAGTGCATCTGGAAACATGTCGGGGCATCAATTAGAGCCAGGGACTTAAAAATACAGAAAGTCCTAAAAATCCTAACAGGGAAGAGTGCTATCCAACCGGCTTTAGACCCCAAATTTGCAGGCCTCTGCAAACCTGGAACCTCCAAACCACCAATACTATTATTTGGAGGGGACTTATCGAAACAGGTCAAAGAACTTGACGAAGAGGCTAAAACCCTGGGGCTCATAAAAGCAGCATCCAAAAGCTACTACGACCAAAAACATCACCCCTACGCACCCACCAGTCGGCCAAGACAAACTGGAGAAAGTGCAAAAACCAGGAACACCCAACATCGGTCTTTTTTAGGCCATGGCCCAGACCGGCCTTCCTGGAAAATGTGTAAACCCTCAACACCAACCCAACTACAGACCCAGACAACGGCGCCTCAACGTCCACGGAGGATGCCAAAAAAGTAACACACCTACCACTGGTAACCATGGAGGTAGGTGGGTCTGGTTCCTTAAAAATTAAAGGGAGCATGGAAGTTGGTGGGAGATTATGACACTATTTGGATGCATGGAATAAGTTAACTACCGACACTTATATTCTAAGCAGTATCCAGGGTTATACCTTAGAATTTATACAAAACATAACCCTCCAGTTCAGCATGTACCGAACCGAATGTTTGTGCTTACAGGCATAGAAAAATCAAAAGCACATGCTGAACTACAGCGGCTTTATAAAAAAGGAGTAATTGAGAAAACCCAACACGAATCACAGGAATTCGTGTCCAACATCTTTATAAAAACAAGAAAGATGGTGGTTGCCACATCATCATCGATTTGACTACTTTAAATACCTTCGTACAAAATATTCATTTCAAGATGGAAACCTTTGTTACTGCTAAGCAATTGATTTCCAAAGGTTATTACATGGCAAGCATCGATTTAAAAGATGCTTACTATACAGTACCCATAAGAGGTGACCACAGTTGTTATTTAAAATTCAACTGGATGGGTCAGCGTTGGCAATACAGGGCACTACCTAATGAGCTAACATCAGCCCCCAGGCTGTTCACAAAAAAATTTGAAACCAGCCCTAGCGTTACTGCGGAAGCAAAAACACATGGTAATGGCATATCTAGATGACATACTTATTGTTGGCAAAACTTTGGAATTGGCTAAACAAGCGGTAACAGCCACAAAACAATTGTTTGAAATACTGGGGTTTATCATCCATCCAGTTAAGTCTAAATTAACGCCTTCAACAAAAATGGATTATCTGGGGTTCACCATTAACTCGGTTCTCATGTCAGTGACTTTGCCGAAAGAAAAGGTTACAGCCTTAATAGAGGCTTGTAGCGAAATCATTGACATCACCAAACCATCCATTAGACTGGTAGCCAGAATAATTGGGAAGATAGTGGCTGCGTTTCCAGCCACACAATTCGGACCTTTACACTATCGAAATTTACAGAGAGCAAAAATAAGAGCACTCAAAATTAATGGTGGCCATTTTGACAGACCAATGAAGCTACCAACAGAGGCCATAATGGAACTAAAATGGTGGGAACATAACATTAGGTATTGTTCCAATCCAATAATTATCAGCAACCCGTCTATGGTATTACAAACTGATGCCAGTGCACTTGGTTAGGGTGCTACCAATTCCATCTCCAGCTGTGGAGGGAGATGGAATGCACAGGAGGCATCATTATTACAAACACTGGGCATAAACTACCTGGAAATGTTAAGTGCATTCCATGGCCTTAAGTCATATTGTTCTGGGTTAAATCACCAACATATTACGTTTTACATTAAATGGGACAATGTTGTATCTGCTCCATTCTGTGTTAGTAACGGAGTGCGGCAAGGAGGAATTTTGTCTCCTATTTTATTTAATGTTTATATGGACGAATTGTCAAATCAGTTAAATAGGCTAAAAACTGGCTGTCTTGTGGGCAACACTATTGTTAATCATCTGATGTATGCAGATGACCTGGTCCTGCTCTGTCCATGTAGTGCTGGGCTGCAGCAGGTGCTGAAGGTGTGCTCTCAGTATGGCCTTGATTATGACATTAAGTATAACGCTAAGAAAAGCCGCATAATGGTAATTAGAAGCGCTGAGGACAGGGAATCAACTTTTCCGACCTTTTATTTGTCAGACAGTCCTCTTGCTGTGTGTGAGGAAATTAAATACTTAGGTCATGTCATATCTGATGACTGGAAGGATGACAAAGACCTCTACCGACAGCGCTGTAAAATTTATCTTCAAGCCAACATGCTTATAAGGAAGTTTTATATGTGCTCTGATTCTGTGAAGTGTTCCCTGTTCAGAACCTACATCACACCGTTATATACTGCTCAATTGTGGTCTAATTATAAGAACAAGAGTATGCAGAGGCTTAAGGTTGCATACAATGATGCAATGAGGTTGCTACTTCGTGTCCCTAGGTGGCATAGTGCCAGTCAATTGTTTGTGTCCACTAGAGTGCCAACCTGTGAGGCACTCTTAAGACAGCTGATGTTTAGTTTTAATTGTCGCCTGGACAAATCAGAGAACCACATAATTGAAGCCCTAGTCAGCCCTCTGAAAAGCTGCTATAGATTCACTTCTAGGCTAAGACGGCATTGGTACAATAGCTTATATATATTTTAGGCTAATATGCAATTTTTTAATGTATCTTTGTAATTCTTTGTACTGTTTGATGTGTTATATGGACCTGTGTCTGAAATAAAGCTTTAATAATAATATTAGACTACAAATTGACAAAACCATATGGGTGGAAACAAATCAACATCATGTGACAATCTGGCCAACACAATTTGGCAATGGTGTATCCAGAGAGATATTTGGATATCAGCTACCTACTTACCAGGTAAACTAAATTTAGTGGCAGACACCAGGTCACGCAAATTCAATGAAAACACTGAATGGATGTTGGATAAAAATGTATTTGCTGAAATTACAGCACGGTATGGAACACCAGATATCGATCTTTTCACATCCAGGCTCAATCACCAGTTATCAAATTATGTTTCATGGGAACCAGACCCTGGGGCAGCGGCAACAGATGCATTTTCGCTTCATTGGGGGAAATTGTTTATTTATGCATTCCCTCCTTTCTGCCTCATCAGTCGGGTATTAAGGAAAATACAGCAAGACTCTGCGTCTGGTATTTTGATAGTACCCGATTGGCCTACTCAACCATGGTTCCCGGTGATACTCGACATGGTATTAGAACCATGCATCACCATCCATCATAGACCTAATTTACTGGTCCATCCAGTAACAAAGGAAAGTCACCCATGTCATAATTATACAAACCTATTAATTTGTAGAGTTTGAAAGCACCTCTACTACACCTGGGACGGACGGACCGAACAGTGGATATTATTTCAGCGGCCCACAGACAGTCCACCAAAAAAACAGTACTTGGTGTCATCAAGAAATGGGAAGTACTGTCACAACAATAAATATCACCCACAGATCTATGAACATCCCGTCTGTTCTGGAATTCCTGGCAAGCCTCCATTACGATGAGAGGCTCAGTCATAGTGCCATCAACTGCGCCAGAAGTGCTCTGTCAATATACCTGTGGCAAGGGACAGAGCGGCATTCTGTTGGGACACACCCTGGCAACCAAACTCATGAGGGGCATTTTTAATGTTAATCCCCCAAGAACCAGGTACTCCCAAATATGGGATGTGAGCATTGTACTGACCATGTTAAGAAACTGGTCTCCAGCTACAGCTCTGTCCCTACAGAAACTGACTATGAAAACAGTCATGCTGATGGCCTTGGTCACGGCACAAAGGGTCCAGTCACTACAGAAACTAAGGCTGGACAACATGACTATTTCATCTGGAAATTTAACTTTTCACATCAATGAATTAGTCAAACAAAACAGACAGGGGTCAGCAGGCCTAAAACAGAATTCAGGGCCTACCCGACAGATGATCGTCTCTGTATTGTAACACACTTACTATTATATATGGAGTATACTAAGATCATCAGAGGGTAAGAATTGTCACTTTTAATCAGCTACAAACAGCCACTCAAAAAAGTGACAGTCCAGACCATCTCTAGATGGCTAAAACAGGTCCTAATAAAGGCTGGAGTGGACACTAACATTTTAAAATCTCACTCCACCAGGGCTGCAGCTACATCGGCAGCTATGAAGTTGGATGTTCCTATGGACCAAATCCTCAAGACAGCAGGATGGTCAACGGAGAAAACTTTCCAACGATTTTATAACAAACCAGTCATTGAACCTGGAACATTTGCAGAAACAATTTTAAGTTCCGTAATATAATTTACCCCATAAATAGGGGCTATAATTTGGTGTTAATATATTTATCGTTGGGTTTTCAATATCGTATTGATGTCTAATGATGTTAACACTATTCTCCCCATAATCAAGGCAGATGTGATGCATGGACCCGTTTCCACGGCATGAAATCACAGAGCTTTAAAATCTTCACGTAGTCACTCACGTGACTCCGAAGTAAAATAGTAAGATTAAACGAGAACATACTAGTTTGAAATTTGATCGTTATTTTATGAGGTAACGTTGAGGGATTACGTGCCCTCTGCTCCCACCCTTGATCATATACTCAACTGGTATCTCTTCTCTAATCTTACTATGTTTAGTCATTACAGTTATCTGTGATTTCACACCGTTGCTTTGAAGAATGACACGCATGCGTCCTGTCGGGGTTCTTCACGTAATCCCTCAACGTTACTCCTCATAAAATAACGATCAAACTTCAAACTGGTAAGTTCTCGTTTAATCTTACTATTAGTGATTATGATATAGTTGGGATCAAGGAGACATGGCTCCAGGGTGACCAAGGCTGAGAGCTGAACATCCAGGGATATTCAATATTCAGGAGGGATAGACAGAAAGGAAAAGGAGGTGGGGTCGCGTTGCTGGTTAGAGAGGAGATTAATGCAATAGAAAGGAAGGACATTAGCTTGGAGGATGTGGAATCGATATGGTTAGAGCTGCGAAACTCTAAGGGGCAGAAAACGCTAGTGGGAGTTGTGTACAGGCCATCTAACTGTAGTAGTGGAGTTGGGGATGGCATCAAACAGGAAATTAGAAATGCGTGCAACAAAGGTAAAACAGTTATAATGGGTGACTTCAATCTACATATAGATTGGCTGGGGTGCTAAGGAAGAGGATTTCTTGGAATGTATGCGGGATAGTTTTCTAAACCAACATGTAGAGGAACCAACAGGAGAGCAGGCTATTCTAGACTGGTATTGAGTAATGAGGAAGGGTTAGTTAGCAGTCTTGTTGTGCGTGGCCCCTTGGGCAAGAGTGACCATAATATGGTTGAGTTCTTCATTAGGATGGAGTGTGACATAATTAATTCAGAAACAAGGGTTCTGAACTTAAAGAAAGGTAACTTTGAGGTATGAGACGTGAATTGGCCAAGATAGACTGGCAATTGATTCTTAAAGGGTTGACGGTGGATGTGCAATGGAAGGCATTTAAAGACTGCATGGATTAACTACAACAATTGTTCATTCCAGTTTGGCAAAAGAATAAATCAGGTAAGGTAGTGCATCCGTGGATAACAAGGGAAATCAGGGATAGTATCAAAACAAAAGATGAAGCATACAAATCAGCCAGAAAAAGCAGCCTACCAGAGGACTGGGAGAAATTCAGTCCAGCAGAGGAGGACAAAGGGCTTAATTAGGAAAGGGAAAATAGATTATGAAAGAAAACTGGCAGGGAACATAAAAACTGACTGCAAAAGTTTTTATAGATATGTGAAGAGAAAAAGATTAGTTAAAACAAATGTAGGTCCCTTGCAGTCTAAAAACAGGTGAATTGTTCTTGGGGAACAAGGACTTGGCAGACCAATTGAATAACTACTTTGGTTCTGTCTTCACTAAGGAAGACATAAATAATCTGCCGGAAATAGCAGGGGACCGGGGGTCAAATGAGATGGAGGAACTGAGCGAAATACAGGTTAGCTGGGAAGTGGTGTTAGGTAAATTGAATGGATTAAAGGCCGATAAATCCCCAGGGCCAGATAGGCTGCATCGCAGAGTACTTAAGGAAGTAGCCCCAGAAATAGTGGATGCATTAGTGATAATTTTTCAAAACTCTTTAGATTCTGGAGTAGTTCCTGAGGATTAGAGGGTAGCTAATGTAACCCCACTTTTTAAAAAGGGAGGGAGAGAGAAAACAGAAGTACAGACCAGTAAGTCTAACATCGGTAGTGGGGAAACTGCTAGAGTCAGTTATTAAAGATGGGATAGCAGCACATTTGGAAAGTGGTGAAATCATTGGACAAAGTCAGCATGGATTTACGAAAGGTAAATCATGTCTGACGAATCTTATAGAATTTTTCGAGGATGCAACTAGTAGAGTGGATAAGGGAGAACCAGTGGATGTGTTATATCTGGACTTTCAGAAGACTTTCGACAAGGTCCCACATAAGAGATTAGTATACAAACTTAAAGCACACGGTATTGGGGGTTCAGTATTGATGTGGATAGAGAACTGGCTGGCAGACAGGAAGCAAAGAGTAGGAGTAAACGGGTCCTTTTCAGAATGGCAGGCAGTGACTAGTGGGGTACCGCAAGGCTCAGTGCTGGGACCCCAGCTATTTACAATATATATTAATGATTTGGACGAGGGAATTGAATGCAACATCTCCAAGTTTGCGGATGACACGAAGCTTGGGGGCAGTGTTAGCTGTGAGGAGGATGCTAGGAGGCTCCAAGCTGGGTGAATGGGCAAATGCATGGCAGGTGCAGTATAATGTGGATAAATGTGAGGTTATCCACTTTGTAGGCAAAAACAGGAAAGTAGACTATTATTTGAATGGTGGCCGATTAGGAAAAGGGGAGATGCAACGAGACCTGGGTGTCATGGTACACCAGTCATTGAAAGTAGGCATGCAGGTGTAGCAGGCAGTGAAGAAAGTGAATGGTATGTTAGCTTTCATAGCAAAAGGATTTGAGTATAGGAGCAGGGAGGTTCTACTGCAGTTGTACAGGGTCTTGATGAGACCACACCTGGAATATTGCGTACAATTTTGGTCTCCAAATCTGAGGAAAGACATTCTTGCCATAGAGGGAGTACAGAGAAGGTTCACCAGACTGATTCCTGGGATGTCAGGACTTTCATATGAAGAAAGACTGGATAGACTTGGCTTGTACTTGCTAGAATTTAGAAAATTGAGGGCGGATATTTTAGAAACTTACAAAATTCTTAAGGGGTTGGATAGGCTAGATGCAGGAAGATTGTTCCCGATGTTGGGGAAGTCCAGAACAAAGGGTCACTGTTTAAGGATAAGGGGGAAATCTTTTAGGACCGAGATGAGAAAAACATTTATCACGCAGAGAGTGGTGAATCTCTGGAATTCTCTGCCACAGAAGGTAGTTGAGGCCAGTTCATTGGCTATATTTAAGAGGGAGTTAGATGTGGCCCTTGTGGCTAAAAGGATCAGGGGGTATGGAGAGAAGGCAGGTACAGGATACTGAGTTGGATGATCAGCCATGATCATATTGAATGTCGGTGCAGGCTAGAAGGGCCGAATGGCCTACTCCTGCACCTATTTTCTATGTTTCTGTTATACAGTTATCTCCCTCCCTCCCTCTCTCTTCCCCTCCCTCTCTCTCTCTCCCCCTCTCGCTTATCTCTGTGATTACAACACATCAACCGTTACAAGCCGTGGTTAAACGTATCTTTCAAGCTTCTAATCTTAATTGTGAAATCTGCCTCAACAGCTCTTTCAGGCCCAGAACCTGACACCGTGGCGCAGCGGTAGAGTCGCTGCCTCACGGCGCCAGAGACCCGGGTTCAATCCCGACCACGGGCGCTGTCTGTACAGAGTTTGCACGTTCTCCCCGTGACCTGCGTGGGTTTTCTCCTTGTGCTCCGGTTTCCTCCCATACTCCAAATAGGTGCAGGTTTGTAGGTTAATCGGCTTGGCATAAATTATAAATTGTCCCTAGTGCGTGTAGGGTAATGTTAATGTGCGGGGATCATATATGTGTGCACATTTATACTATCCTGCACACACTAGGGACAATTTACACACATCAAGCCAATTAATCTACTGGCCTGCACGTCTTTGGAGTGTGGGAGGAAACCGGAGCACCCGGAGAAAACCCACGCAGGTCATGGGGAGAACGTGCAAACTCTGTACAGACAGCACCCGTGGTCGGGATCGAACCCGGTTCACCGGCGCTGTGAGGCAGCGACTCTACCCGCTGCGCCACCGTGCCGGACCGCTGGTGGCGATGGAGGCAGATACGATAGAGGCATTTAAGTCGACTTTTAGTGCGAATGGCGGCCACATTAAGAGTCAGGTGTGAAGTGTCACGGGCGTGTTTAGCGCGCTGCAGAACACTGAGCCGTGTCACACAACCCACCATCTTACAGTGCCAGAGACCCGGGTTTGATCCCGACCACGGGTGCTGTCTGTACGGAGTTTGTACGTTCTCCCCGTGACCTGCGTGGGTTTTCTCTGGGTGCTCCGGTTTTATACATTCTCCAATGTCAAGGCAGCAACTCTACGGCTGCCGACCCTGACATGCCGAGTTCAGCCAGCACGCAAAATCCAATTGTAACATTGGTGATACTTTAATCATGTAGTCACTTATAGAGGGACTCAAATAGAGAAAGCTATTAGACAGTGTGTGAGGCAGGCGGCAGAGAAGGGAAGCACTCAGACCCAACAGGTGGGGGGGAAAGAAGAAAAAAATAATAAACAGAGAATAAGAGGTGGTGGGTTTCTTAAATGTATGAGCAGAGAGACAGGGGGGTGTAAAATGAGGGTAGAAGCAATAGGTAGCAAGGTGAAAAGTAAAAGTGGCAGGGAGACAAATCCAGGACAAATATCAAAAAGGGCCACTTTTCAACATAATTGTATAAGGGGTAAGAGTGTTGTAAAAACAAGCCTGAAGGCTTTGTGTCTCAATGCAAGGAGCATTCGTAATAAGGTTATTGGTTCTTGGTTCCTTGGTCCTCCAAAATATTCCAACTGGAATTTAAACTGGAGGCGGTGAAGGGAGAGGTTAAGCCAGAAATGGTTATTGGGAAGAAAGTGCTACTTTAAATGTAGTTGCATCTGGTTGGGTAACCATAGTTGGGTGGAGATTATTCCATGCTTTAATTGTGCGGGGGAAGAACGAATTGCTGTACACATCTGTCTTTGTAGCTGGGATCACAAATTGGTGGATGAGTTGAATGTGCAGATAGCTATTAATGACTATGATATAGTTAGGATCACGGAGACATGGCTCCAGGGTGACCAAAGCTGGGAGCGGAACATCCAGGGATATTCAATATTCAGGAGGGATAGAGAGAAAGGAAAAGGAGGTGGGGTAGCGTTGCTGGTTAGAGAGGAGATTAATGCAATAGAAAGGAAGGACATTAGCTTGGAGGATGTGGAATCGATATGGGTAGAGCTGCGAAACACTAAGGGGCAGAAAACGCTAGTGGGAGTTGTGTACAGGCCACCTAACAGTAGTAGTGGAGTTGGGGATGGCATCAAACAGGAAATTAGAAATGCGTGCAACAAAGGTAAAACAGTTATAATGGGTGACTTCAATCTACATATAGATTGGGTGATTCAGAGTCCAGCAGAGCAGGACAAAAGGGCTTAATTAGGAAAGGGAAAATAGATTATGAAAGAAAACTGGCAGGGAACATAAAAACTGACTGCAAAGGTTTTTATAGATATGTGAAGAGAAAAAGATTAGTTAAAAGAAATGTAGGTCCCTTGCAGTCAGAAACAGGTGAATTGATCAGTGGGGAACGAGGACATGGCAGACCAATTGAATAACTACTTTGGTTCTGTCTTCACTAGCTTCGCAAGCTGGTAAGGCAAGAGGAGGGGGACTGGCTGTGTATGTGAACAGATCATGGTGCCAGGATGCTGTGGTGATTTCCACTTACTGCTCACCCCATGTAGAGCTAATGACTGTGAAATGCCGACCCTTCTACTTACCCAGGGAGCTAACGGCAGTCTTCATAACGGCCGTATATGTACCACCGAGCGCGGACGTGAAGAATGCTATGACAGAGCTCTACAACAACATCAGTGAGCAGCAGAGGGAACATCCAGATGCTTTCTTCATGGCAGCTGGGGATTTCAACCAGGCAAGTCTTACATCTGTTCTGCCTAAATTCTACCAGCATTTTATCTGCGTTAGTTTAGTTTAGTTTAGAAACACAGATCGGAAACAGGCCCTTCGGCCCACCGAGTCCGCGCTGACCAGCGATCCCCGCACATTAACGCTATCCTACACGCACTTGGGATAATTTTACAAATATACCAATCCAAATAACCTACTTATATACAGGATTGTAGTTTAATCAGCTTGTTATAAATGTAAAATTGTCCCTAGTGCTTGTAGTGTAGTGTTAATATGCGGGGATCATATATGTGTGAACATTTATACTATCCTGCACACACTAGGGACAATTTACACACATCAAGCCAATTAATCTACTGGCCTGCACGTCTTTGGAGTGTGGGAGGAAACCGTAGCACCCGGAGAAAACCCACGCAGGTCATGGAGAGAACGTGCAAACTCCGTACAGACAGCACCCGTGGTCGGGATCAAACCCGGTTCGCCGGTGCTGTGAGGCAGCGACTCTACCCGCTGCGCCACCGTGCCGGACCGCTGGTGGCGATGGAGGCAGATACGATAGAGGCATTTAAGTCGACTTTTAGTGCGAATGGCGGCCACATTAAGAGTCAGGTGTGAAGTGTCACGAGCGGGTTTAGCGTGCTGCAGAACACTGAGCCGTGTCACACACCCCACCATCTTACAATGCCAGAGACCCGGGTTCAATCCCGACCACGGGTGCTGTCTGTACGGAGTTTGTACGTTCTCCCCGCGACCTGCGTGGGTTTTCTCTGGGTGCTCCGGTTTTATACATTCTCCAATATCAAGGCAGCAACTCTACGGCTGCCGACCCTGACATGCCGAGTTCAGCCAGCACGCAAAATCCAATTGTAACATTGGTGATACTTTTAATCATGTAGTCACTTATGGAGGGACTCAAATAGAGAAAGCTATTACAGTGTGTGAGGCAGGCGGCAGAGAAGGGAAGCACTCAGACCCAACATGTAGGGGGGTAAGAAGAAAAAAATAATAAACAGAGAATAAGAGGTGGTGGGTTTGTTAAATGTGTGAGCAGAGAGACAGGGGGGTGTAAAATGAGGGTAGAAGCAATAGGTATCAAGGTGAAAAGTAAAAGTAGCAGGCAGACCAATCCAGGGCAAAAATCAGACAGGGCCACTTTTCAACATAATTGTATAAGGGGTAAGAGTGTTGTAAAAACAAGCCTGAAGGCTTTGTGTCTCAATGCAAGGAGCATTCGTAATAAGGTGGATGAGTTGAATGTGCAGATAGCTATTTTACTTCGGAGTCACGTGAGTGACTACGTGAAGAACCCCGCCAGGACGCATGCGTGTCATATCGCTACACGCATTGCAACGAGTCACAGCAGGGGGAACGACGTTCCCTTAGCGGCAGAATTTGAAAGTCGGGAACAGCAGGTAAGGAGTCTCTGCGTTCCTTCCACTTACCTTACAGGTGGAGACATGGACCAGATCCACGAAGGCTGCGAAAAAGCTGGCGGGGGAGAACCGCGGAGTTGCGGGCAGCCAGCAGCAGCAGCCAACGGCACGCCAATCTCCCAAAATGGGAACAGCTGTGCCCGACTTCGCTCCCACACCGGCCACGGCCGGGCGGTAAAGCGAAGCAAAAAACGAACAGTCGTTGACTCCGATGAGTCCGACTCTGAATAGCCGCGAGCGGCCAGTGCCCGTGAGCATTGGGGCCGGTTGGAGCGGCTGGGAGCGGGGAACAAGAGCAGCCGCGACGGCCTGTGCCCGAGAGCATAAGAGCCAGTTGGAGCGGCTGCTGGAGGAAATACTCCAAAGTGGCAGGCTCCGGGAGATGGAGGCTAGCCACAGTGGGCAGTTAGTAAGTCTCACAGCAGTACCTCTTGTGGGGCTGCACAGTGTTTCTCCCTGATCAGAGGGGAGCACGGAGGGTCAACTCTGGGCTGAACCTGAAGAGGGGAGTGAACAACATACCCCTAGTATGCATGGGGTGAAAGAAAACCAGTTGGATATGGTGTCCCAGTTTATCCAACCCGACCAAACTGACCAAAACCTGGAGCCGAAAATAGTGGCAAGTATACAGGGACAGGCATTACTGGACACCACGGCAAGACACTTACCACCAGGGAACTGCAAGTCGCTAAATGTTCCCAGTGTCAACCAGTGCATCTGGAAACATGTCGGGGCATCAATTAGAGCCAGGGACTTAAAAATACAGAAAGTCCTAAAAATCCTAACAGGGAAGAGTGCTATCCAACCGGCTTTAGACCCCAAATTTGCAGGCCTCTGCAAACCTGGAACCTCCAAACCACCAATACTATTATTTGGAGGGGACTTATCGAAACAGGTCAAAGAACTTGACGAAGAGGCTAAAACCCTGGGGCTCATAAAAGCAGCATCCAAAAGCTACTACGGCCAAAAACATCACCCCTACGCACCCACCAGTCGGCCAAGACAAACTGGAGAAAGTGCAAAAACCAGGAACACCCAACATCGGTCTTTTTTAGGCCATGGCCCAGACCGGCCTTCCTGGAAAATATGTAAACCCTCAACACCAACCCAACTACAGACCCAGACAACGGCGCCTCAACGTCCACGGAGGATGCCAAAAAAGTAACACACCTACCACTGGTAACCATGGAGGTAGGTGGGTCTGGTTCCTTAAAAATTAAAGGGAGCATGGAAGTTGGTGGGAGATTACGACACTATTTGGATGCATGGAATAAGTTAACTACCGACACTTATATTCTAAGCAGTATCCAGGGTTATACCTTAGAATTTATACAAAACATAACCCTCCAGTTCAGCATGTACCAAACCGAATGTTTGTGCTTACAGGCATAGAAAAATCAAAAGCACATGCTGAACTACAGCGGCTTTATAAAAAAGGAGTAATTGAGAAAACCCAACACGAATCACAGGAATTCGTGTCCAACATCTTTATAAAAACAAGAAAGATGGTGGTTGCCACATCATCATCGATTTGACTACTTTAAATACCTTCGTACAAAATATTCATTTCAAGATGGAAACCTTTGTTACTGCTAAGCAATTGATTTCCAAAGGTTACTGCATGGCAAGCATCGATTTAAAAGATGCTTACTATACAGTACCCATAAGAGGTGACCACAGTTGTTATTTAAAATTCAACTGGATGGGTCAGCGTTGGCAATACAGGGCACTACCTAATGAGCTAACATCAGCCCCCAGGCTGTTCACAAAAAAATTTGAAACCAGCCCTAGCGTTACTGCGGAAACAAAAACACATGGTAATGGCATATCTAGATGACATACTTATTGTTGGCAAAACTTTGGAATTGGCTAAACAAGCGGTAACAGCCACAAAACAATTGTTTGAAATACTGGGGTTTATCATCCATCCAGTTAAGTCTAAATTAACGCCTTCAACAAAAATGGATTATCTGGGGTTCACCATTAACTCGGTTCTCATGTCAGTGACTTTGCCGAAAGAAAAGGTTACAGCCTTAATAGAGGCTTGTAGCGAAATCATTGACATCACCAAACCATCCATTAGACTGGTAGCCAGAATAATTGGGAAGATAGTGGCTGCGTTTCCAGCCACACAATTCGGACCTTTACACTATCGAAATTTACAGAGAGCAAAAATAAGAGCACTCAAAATTAATGGTGGCCATTTTGACAGACCAATGAAGCTACCAACAGAGGCCATAATGGAACTAAAATGGTGGGAACATAACATTAGGTATTGTTCCAATCCAATAATTATCAGCAACCCGTCTATGGTATTACAAACTGATGCCAGTGCACTTGGTTAGGGTGCTACCAATTCCATCTCCAGCTGTGGAGGGAGATGGAATGCACAGGAGGCATCATTATTACAAACACTGGGCATAAACTACCTGGAAATGTTAAGTGCATTCCATGGCCTTAAGTCATATTGTTCTGGGTTAAATCACCAACATATTACGTTTTACGTTAAATGGGACAATGTTGTATCTGCTCCATTCTGTGTTAGTAACGGAGTGCGGCAAGGAGGAATTTTGTCTCCTATTTTATTTAATGTTTATATGGACGAATTGTCAAATCAGTTAAATAGGCTAAAAACTGGCTGTCTTGTGGGCAACACTATTGTTAATCATCTGATGTATGCAGATGACCTGGTCCTGCTCTGTCCATGTAGTGCTGGGCTGCAGCAGGTGCTGAAGGTGTGCTCTCAGTATGGCCTTGATTATGACATTAAGTATAACGCTAAGAAAAGCCGCATAATGGTAATTAGAAGCGCTGAGGACAGGGAATCAACTTTTCCGACCTTTTATTTGTCAGACAGTCCTCTTGCTGTGTGTGAGGAAATTAAATACTTAGGTCATGTCATATCTGATGACGGGAAGGATGACAAAGACCTCTACCGACAGCGCTGTAAAATTTATCTTCAAGCCAACATGCTTATAAGGAAGTTTTATATGTGCTCTGATTCTGTGAAGTGTTCCCTGTTCAGAACCTACATCACACCGTTATATACTGCTCAATTGTGGTCTAATTATAAGAACAAGAGTATGCAGAGGCTTAAGGTTGCATACAATGATGCAATGAGGTTGCTACTTCGTGTCCCTAGGTGGCATAGTGCCAGTCAATTGTTTGTGTCCACTAGAGTGCCAACCTGTGAGGCACTCTTAAGACAGCTGATGTTTAGTTTTATGTGTCGCCTGGACAAATCAGAGAACCACATAATTGAAGCCCTAGTCAGCCCTCTGAAAAGCTGCTATAGATTCACTTCTAGGCTAAGACGGCATTGGTGCAATAGCTTATATATATTTTAGGCTAATATGCAATTTTTTAATGTATCTTTGTAATTCTTTGTACTGTTTGATGTGTTATATGGACCTGTGTCTGAAATAAAGCTTTAATAATAATATTAGACTACAAATTGACAAAACCACAGTGGTAGCATATATCAACCATATGGGTGGAAACAAATCGACATCATGTGACAATCTGGCCAACACAATTTGGCAATGGTGTATCCAGAGAGATATTTGGATATCAGCTACCTACTTACCAGGTAAACTAAATTTAGTGGCAGACACCAGGTCACGCAAATTCAATGAAAACACTGAATGGATGTTGGATAAAAATGCATTTGCTGAAATTACAACACGGTATGGAACACCAGGTATCGATCTTTTCGCATCCAGGCTCAATCACCAGTTATCAAATTATGTTTCATGGGAACCAGACCCTGGGGCAGCGGCAACAGATGCATTTTCGCTTCATTGGGGGAAATTGTTTATTTATGCATTCCCTCCTTTCTGCCTCATCAGTCGGGTATTAAGGAAAATACAGCAAGACTCTGAGTCTGGTATTTTGATAGTACCCGATTGGCCTACTCAACCATGGTTCCCGGTGATACTCGACATGGTATTAGAACCATGCATCACCATCCATCATAGACCTAATTTACTGGTCCATCCAGTAACAAAGGAAAGTCACCCATGTCATAATTATACAAACCTATTAATTTGTAGAGTTTGAAAGCACCTCTACTACACCTGGGACGGACGGACCGAACAGTGGATATTATTTCAGCGGCCCACAGACAGTCCACCAAAAAAACAGTACTTGGTGTCATCAAGAAATGGGAAGTACTGTCACAACAATAAACATCACCCACAGATCTATGAACATCCCGTCTGTTCTGGAATTCCTGGCAAGCCTCCATTACGATGAGAGGCTCAGTCATAGTGCCATCAACTGCGCCAGAAGTGCTCTGTCAATATACCTGTGGCAAGGAACAGAGCGGCATTCTGTTGGGACACACCCTGGTAACCAAACTCATGAGGGGCATTTTTAATGTTAATCCCCCAAGAACCAGGTACTCCCAAATATGGGATGTGAGCATTGTACTGACCATGTTAAGAAACTGGTCTCCAGCTACAGCTCTGTCCCTACAGAAACTGACTATGAAAACAGTCATGCTGATGGCCTTGGTCACGGCACAAAGGGTCCAGTCACTACAGAAACTAAGGCTGGACAACATGACTATTTCATCTGGAAATTTAACTTTTCACATCAATGAATTAGTCAAACAAAACAGACAGGGGTCAGCAGGCCTAAAAACAGAATTCAGGGCCTACCCGACAGATGATCGTCTCTGTATTGTAACACACTTACTATTATATATGGAGTATACTAAGTTCATCAGAGGGTAATAATTGTCACTTTTAATCAGCTACAAACAGCCACTCAAAAAAGTGACAGTCCAGACCATCTCTAGATGGCTAAAACAGGTCCTAATAAAGGCTGGAGTGGACACTAACATTTTAAAATCTCACTCCACCAGGGCTGCAGCTACATCGGCAGCTATGAAGTTGGATGTTCCTATGGACCAAATCCTCAAGACAGCAGGATGGTCAACGGAGAAAACTTTCCAACGATTTTATAACAAACCAGTCATTGAACCTGGAACATTTGCAGAAACAATTTTAAGTTCTGTAATATAATTTACCCCATAAATAGGGGCTATAATTTGGTGTTAATATATTTATCATTGGGTTTTCAATATCATATTGAAGTCTAATGATGTTAACACTATTCTCCCCATAATCAAGGCAGATGTGATGCATGGACTCGTTTCCACGGCATGAAATCACAGAGCTTTAAAATCTTCACGTAGTCACTCACGTGACTCCGAAGTAAAATAGTAAGATTAAACGAGAACTTACCAGTTTGAAGTTTGATCGTTATTTTATGAGGAGTAACGTTGAGGGATTACGTGCCCTCTGCTCCCACCCTTGATCATATACTCAACTGGTATCTCTTCTCTAATCTTACTATGTTTAGTCATTACAGTTATCTGTGATTTCACACCGCTGCTTTGAATAATGACACGCATGCGTCCTGGCGGGGTTCTTCACGTAATCCCTCAACGTTACTCCTCATAAAATAACGATCAAACTTCAAACTGGTAAGTTCTCGTTTAATCTTACTATTAGTGATTATGATATAGTTGGGATCAAGGAGACATGGCTCCAGGGTGACCAAGGCTGAGAGCTGAACATCCAGGGATATTCAATATTCAGGAGGGATAGACAGAAAGGAAAAGGAGGTAGGGTAGCATTGCTGGTTAGAGAGGAGATTAATGCAATAGAAAGGAAGGACATTAGCTTGGAGGATGTGGAATCGATATGGGTAGAGCTGCGAAACACTAAGGGGCAGAAAACGCTAGTGGGAGTTGTGTACAGGCCACCTAACTGTAGTAGTGGAGTTGTGGATGGCATCAAACAGGAAATTAGAAATGCGTGCAACAAAGGTAAAACAGTTATAATGGGTGACTTCAATCTACATATAGATTGGGTGAATCAAATTGGCAGGGGTGCTGAGGAAGAGGATTTCTTGGAATGTATGCGGGATAGTTTTCTAAACCAACATGTAGAGGAACCAATGAGAGAGCAGGCTATTCTAGACTGGGTATTGAGTAATGAGGAAGGGTTAGTTAGCAGTCTTGTTGTGCGTGGCCCCTTGGGCAAGAGTGACCATAATATGGTTGAGTTCTTCATTAGGATGGAGAGTGACATCATTAATTCAGAAACAAGGGTTCTGAACTTAAAGAAAGGTAACTTTGAGGGTATGAGACGTGAATTGGCCAAGATAGACTGGCAATTGATTCTTAAAGGGTTGACGGTGGATGTGCAATGGAAGGCATTTAAAGACTGCATGGATTAACTACAATAATTGTTCATTCCAGTTTGGCAAAATAATAAATCAGGGAAGGTAGTGCATCCGTGGATAACAAGGGAAATCAGGGATAGTATCAAAACAAAAGATGAAGCATACAAATTAGCCAGAAAAAGCAGCCTACCAGAGGACTGGGAGAAATTCAGTCCAGCAGAGGAGGACAAAGGGCTTAATTAGGAAAGGCAAAATAGATTATGAAAGAAAACTGGCAGGGATCATAAAAACTGACTGCAAAAGTTTTTATAGATATGTGAAGAGAAAAAGATTAGTTAAAACAAATGTAGGTCCCTTGCAGTCTGAAAACAGGTGAATTGTTCTTGGGGAACAAGGACTTGGCAGACCAATTGAATAACTACTTTGGTTCTGTCTTCACTAAGGAAGACATAAATAATCTGCCGGAAATAGCAGGGGACCGGGGGTCAAATGAGATGGAGGAACTGAGCGAAATCCAGGTTAGCTGGGAAGTGGTGTTAGGTAAATTGAATGGATTAAAGGCCGATAAATCCCCAGGGCCAGATAGGCTGCATCGCAGAGTACTTAAGGAAGTAGCCCCAGAAATAGTGGATGCATTAGTGATAATTTTTCAAAACTCTTTAGATTCTGGAGTAGTTCCTGAGGATTAGAGGGTAGCTAATGTAACCCCACTTTTTAAAAAGGGAGGGAGAGAGAAAACGGAAGTACAGACCAGTAAGTCTAACATCGGTAGTGGGGAAACTGCTAGAGTCAGTTATTAAAGATGGGATAGCAGCACATTTGGAAAGTGGTGAAACCATTGGACAAAGTCAGCATGGATTTTTGAAAGGTAAATCATGTTTGACGAATCTTATAGAATTTTTCGAGGATGCAACTAGTAGAGTGGATAAGGGAGAACCAGTGGATGTGTTATATCTGGACTTTCAGAAGACTTTCGACAAGGTCCCACATAAGAGATTAGTATACAAACTTAAAGCACACGGTATTGGGGGTTCAGTATTGATGCGGATAGAGAACTGGCTGGCAGACAGGAAGCAAAGAGTAGGAGTAAACGGGTCCTTTTCAGAATGGCAGGCAGTGACTAGTGGGGTACCGCAAGGCTCAGTGCTGGGACCCCAGCTATTTACAATATATATTAATGATTTGGACGAGGGGGGGGGCAGTGTTAACTGTGAGGAGGATGCTAGGAGGCTGCAAGCTGGGTGAATGGGCAAATGCATGGCAGGTGCAGTATAATGTGGATAAATGTGAGGTTATCCACTTTGTAGGCAAAAACAGGAAAGTAGACTATTATTTGAATGGTGGCCGATTAGGAAAAGGGGAGATGCAACGAGACCTGGGTGTCATGGTACACCAGTCATTGAAAGTAGGCATGCAGGTGTAGCAGGCAGTGAAGAAAGTGAATGGTATGTTAGCATTCATAGCAAAAGGATTTGAGTATAGGAGCAGGGAGGTTCTACTGCAGTTGTACAGGGTCTTGATGAGACCACACCTGGAGTATTGCGTACAATTTTGGTCTCCAAATCTGAGGAAAGACATTCTTGCCATAGAGGGAGTACAGAGAAGGTTCACCAGACTGATTCCTGGGATGTCAGGACTTTCATATGAAGAAAGACTGGATAGACTTGGCTTGTACTTGCTAGAATTTAGAAAATTGAGGGCGGATCTTTTAGAAACTTACAAAATTCTTAAGGGGTCGGATAGGCTAGATGCAGGAAGATTGTTCCCGATGTTGGGGAAGTCCAGAACAAAGGGTCACTGTTTAAGGATAAGGGGGAAATCTTTTAGGACCGAGATGAGAAAAACATTTATCACGCAGAGAGTGGTGAATCTCTGGAATTCTCTGCCACAGAAGGTAGTTGAGGCCAGTTCATTGGCTATATTTAAGAGGGAGTTAGATGTGGCCCTTGTGGCTAAAAGGATCAGGGGGTATGGAGAGAAGGCAGGTACAGGATACTGAGTTGGATGATTAGCCATGATCATATTGAATGGCGGTGCAGGCTAGAAGGGCTGAATGGCCTACTCCTGCACCTATTTTCTATGTTTCTGTTATACAGTTATCTCCCTCTCTCTCTCTCTCCCCCTCTCTCTCCCTCCCTCTCTCTCTCTCTCTCTCTCCCCCTCTCACTTATCTCTGTGATTACAACACATCAACCGTTACAAGCCGTGGCTAAATCGTATCTTTCAAGCTTCTAATCTTAATTGTGAAATCTGCCTCAACAGCTCTTCCAGGCCCAGAACCTGACACGGTGGCGCAGCGGGTAGAGTCGCTGCCTCACGGCGCCAGAGACCCGGGTTCAATCCCGACCACGGGTGCTGTCTGTACAGAGTTTGCACATTCTCCCCGTGACCTGTGTGGGTTTTCTCCTTGTGCTCCGGTTTCCTCCCATACTCCAAATAGGTGCAGGTTTGTAGGTTAATCGGCTTGGCATAAATTATAAATTGTTCCTAGTGCGTTTAGGGTAGTGTTAATGTGCGGGGATCATATATGTGTGCACATTTATACTATCCTGCACACACTAGGGATGGAGGCAGTGGAGGCAGATACGATAGAGGCATTTAAGTCGACTTTTAGTGCGAATGGCGGCCACATTAAGAGTCAGGTGTGAAGTGTCACGGGCGTGTTTAGCGCGCTGCAGAACACTGAGCAGTGTCACACACCCCACCACCTTACAGTGCCAGAGACCCGGGTTTGATCCCGACCACGGGTGCTGTCTGGACGGAGTTTATACGTTCTCCCCGTGACCTGCGTGGGTTTTCTCTGGGTGCTCCGGTTTTATACATTCTCCAATGTCAAGGCAGCAACTCTACGGCTGCCGACCCTGACATGCCGAGTTCAGCCAGCACGCAAAATCCAATTGTAACATTGGTGATACTTTAATCATGTAGTCACTTATGGAGGGACTCAAATAGAGAAAGCTAGTAGACAGTGGGTGAGGCAGGAGCCAGAGAAGGGAAGCACTCAGACCCAACATGTAGGGGGGAAAGAAGAAAAAAATAATAAACAGAGAATAAGAGGTGGTGGGTTTCTTAAATGTGTGAGCAGAGAGACAGAGGGGTGTAAAATGAGGGTAGAAGCAATAGGCAGCAAGGTGAAAAGTAAAAGTGGCAGGCAGACAAATCCAGGACAAAAATCAAAAAGGGCCACTTTTCAACATAATTGTATAAGGGGTAAGAGTGTTGTAAAAACAAGCCTGAAGGCTTTGTGTCTCAATGCAAGGAGCATTCGTAATAAGGTGGATGAGTTGAATGTGCAGATAGTTATTAATGATTATGATATAGTTGGGATCACGGAGACATGGCTCCAGGGTGACCAAGGCTGGGAGCAGAACATCCAGGGATATTCAATATTCAGGAGGGTCGGACAGAAAGGAAAAGGAGGTGGGGTAGCGTTGCTGGTTAGAGAGGAGATTAACGCAATGGAAGGGAAGGACATTAACTTGGAGGATGTGGAATCGATATGGGTAGAGCTGCGAAACACTAAGGGGCAGAAAACGCTAGTGGGAGTTGTGTACAGGCCACCTAACTGTAGTAGTGGAATTGGGGATGGCATCAAACAGGAAATTAAGGTAACAAAGGTAAAACAGTCATAATGGGTGACTTCAATCTACATATAGATTGGGTGAATCAAATTGGCAAGGGTGCTGAGAAGAGGATTTCTTGGAATATATGTGGGATAGTTTTCTAAACCAACATGGAGAGGAACCAATGACAGAGCAGGCTATTCTAGACTGGGTATTGAGTAATGAGCAAGGGTTAGTTAGCAGTCTTGTTGTGCGTGGCCACTTGGGCAAGAGTGACCATAATATGGTTGAGTTCTTCATTAGGGTGGAGAGTGACATAATTAATTCAGAAACAAGGGTTCTGAACTTAAAGAAAGGTAACCTTAAGGGTATGAGACGTGAATTGGCCAAGATAGACTGGCAATTGATTCTTAAAGGGTTGACGGTGGATGTGCAATGGAAGGCATTTAAAGACTGCATGGACTAACTACAACAATTGTTCATTCCAGTTTGGCAAAGAATAAATCAGGGAAGGTAGTGCATCCGTGGCTAACAAGGGAAATCAGGGATAGTATCAAAACAAAAGATGTAGCATACAAATTAGCCAGAAAAAGCAGCCTACCAGAGGACTGGGAGAAATTCAGAGTCCAGCAGAGCAGGACAAAGGGCTTAATTAGGAAAGGGAAAATAGATTATGAAAGAAAACTGGCAGGGAACATAAAAACTGACTGCAAAAGTTTTTATAGATATGTGAAGAGAAAAAGTTAGTTAAAAGAAATGTAGGTCCCTTGCAGTCAGAAACAGGTGAATTGATCAGTGGGGAACGAGGACATGGCAGACCAATTGAATAACTACTTTGGTTCTGTCTTCACTAAGGAAGACATAAATAATCTGCCGGAAATAGCAGGGGACTGGGGGTCAAATGAGATGGAGGAACTGAGCGAAATCCAGGTTAGCTGGGAAGTGGTGTTAGGTAAATTGAATGGATTAAAGGCCGATAAATCCCCAGGGCCAGATAGGCTGCATCCCAGAGTACTTAAGGAAGTAGCCCCAGAAATAGTGGATGCATTAGTGATAATTTTTTTAAACTCTTTAGATTCTGGAGTGGTTCCTGAGGATTGGAGGGTAGCTAATGTAACCCCAGTTTTTAAAAAGGGAGGAGAGAGAAAACAGGGAAGTACAGACCAGTTGGTCTAACGTCGGTAGTGGGGAAACTGCTAGAGTCAGTTATTAAAGATGGGATAGCAGCACATTTGGAAAGTTGTCAAATCATTGGACAAAGTCAGCATGGATTTACGAAAGGTAAATCATGTCTGACGAATCTTATAGAATTTTTCGAGGATGCAACTAGTAGAGTTGATAAGGGAGAACCAGTGGATGTGGTGTATCGACTTTCAGAAGACTTTCGACAAGGTCCCACATAAGAGATTAGTATACAAACTTAAAGAACACGGCATTGGGGGTTCAGTATTGTTGTGGATAGAGAACTGGCTGGCAGACAGGAAGCAAAGAGTAGGAGTAAACGGGTCCTTTTCAGAATGGCAGGCAGTGACTAGTGGGGTACCGCAAGACTCAGTGCTGGGACCCCAGCTATTTACAATATATATTAATGATTTGGACGAGGGAATTGAATGCAACATCTCCAAGTTTGCGGATGACATGAAGCTGGGGGGCAGTGTTAGCTGTGAGGAGGATGCTAGGAGGCTGCAAGGTGACTTGGGTAGGCTGGGTGAATGGGCAAATGCATGGCAGGTGCAGTATAATGTGGATAAATGTGAGGTTAGCCACTTTGTTGGCAAAAACAGGAAAGTAGACTCATATCTGAATGGTGGCCGATTAGGAAAAGGGGAGATGCAACGAGACCTGGGTGTCATGGTACACCAGTCATTGAAAGTAGGCATGCAGGTGTAGCAGGCAGTGAAGAAAGTGAATGGTATGTTAGCATTCATAGCAAAAGGATTTGAGTATAGGAGCAGGGAGGTTCTACTGCATTTGCACAGGGTCTTGGTGGGACCACACCTGGAGTATTGCGTCCAATTCTGGTCTCGAAATCTGAGGAAAGACATTCTTGCCATAGAGGGAGTACAGAGAAGGTTCACCAGACTGATTACTGGGATGTCAGGACTTTCATATGAAGAAAGACTGGATATGAAGAAAGACTTGGCTTGTACTCGCTAGAATTTAGAAAATTGAGGGCGGATCTTTTAGAAACTTACAAAATTCTTAAGGGGTTGGACAGGCTAGATGCAGGAAGATTGTTCCCGATGTTAGGGAAGTCCAGAACAAGGGGTCACTGTTTAAGGATAAGGGGGAAATCTTTTAGGATCGAGATGAGAAAAACATTTTTCACACAGTGGTCAATCTGTGGAATTCTCTGCCACAGAAGGTACTTGAGGCCAGTTCATTGGCTATATTTAAGAGGGATTAGATGTGGCCCTTGTGGCTAAAGGGATCAGGGGGTATGGAGAGAAGGCAGGTACAGGATACTGAGTTGGATGATCAGCCATGATCATATTGAATGGTGGTGCAGGCTCGAAGGGCCGAATGGCCTACTCCTGCACCTATTTTCTATGTTTCTGTTATACAGTTATCTCCCTCCCTCTCGCTTATCTCTGTCATTACAACACATCAACCGTTACAAGCCGTGGTTAAATCGTATCGTGCTGTCTGTACAGAGTTTGCACGTTCTCCCCGTGACCTGTGTGGGTTTTCTCCTTGTGTTCTGGTTTCCTCCCATACTCCAAATAGGTGCAGGTTTGTAGGTTAATCGGCTTGGCATAATTTATAAATTGTCCCTAGTGCGTGTAGGGTAGTGTTAATGTGCGGGGATCATATATGTGTGCACATTTATACTATCCTGCACACACTAGGGACAATTTACACACATCAAGCCAATTAATCTACTGGCCTGCACGTCTTTGGAGTGTGGGAGGAAACGGAGCACCCGGAGAAAACCCACGCAGGTCATGGGGAGAACGTGCAAACTCCATACAGACAGCACCCGTGGTCGGGATCGAACCCGGTTCGCCGGCGCTGTGAGGCAGCGACTCTACCCGCTGCGCCACCGTGCCGGACCGCTGGTGGCGATGGAGGCAGATACGATAGAGGCATTTAAGTCGACTTTTAGTGCGAATGGCGGCCACATTAAGAGTCAGGTGTGAAGTGTCACGGGCGTGTTTAGCGCGCTGCAGAACACTGAGCCGTGTCACACACCCCACCACCTTACAGTGCCAGAGACCCGGGTTTGATCCCGACCACGGGTGCTGTCTGGACGGAGTTTGTACGTTCTCCCCGTGACCTGCGTGGGTTTTCTCCGGGCGCTCCGGTTTTATACATTCCCCAATGTCAAGGCAGCAACTCTACGGCTGCCGACCCTGACATGCAGAGTTCAGCCAGCACGCAAAATCCAATTGTAACATTGGTGATACTTTAATCATGTAGTCACTTATGGAGGGACTCAAATAGAGAAAGCTATTACAGTGTGTGAGGCAGGCGGCAGAGAAGGGAAGCACTCAGACCCAACATGTAGGGGGGAAAGAAGAAAAAAATAATAAACAGAGAATAAGAGGTGGTGGGTTTCTTAAATGTGTGAGCAGAGAGACAGAGGGGTGTAAAATGAGGGTAGAAGCAATAGGTGGCAAGGTGAAAAGTAAAAGTAGCAGGCAGACAAATCCAGGACAAAAATCAAATAGGGCCACTTTTCAACATAATTGTATAAGGGGTAAGAGTGTTGTAAAAACAAGCCTGAAGGCTTTGTGTCTCAATGCAAGGAGCATTCGTAATAAGGTGGATTAGTTAAATGTGCAGATAGCTATTAATGACTATGATATAGTTGGGATCAGAGACATGGCTCCAACTTGTCCAGAAGGCAGCCGCCCGACTCATCACCCACACCAAATCCTGGCATCACATCACTCCAGTCCTCAAACAACTTCACTGGCTTCCCATCTCCCACCGGATCACCTACAAAATCCTGGTCCTCACCTACAAAGCCCTCCACCATCTGGCCCCCCCATATCTCACTGACCTCCTCTCCCCGTACCAACCCTCACGGTCCCTCAGATCCACATCGGCCGGTCTCCTCTCCATCCACAAGTCCACCCTCCGCAGTTTTGGGGACAGAGCCTTCTCCAGGGCAGCTCCCAGGCTCTGGAACTCCCTCCCCCAACTGATCTGCAATTCCGTATCCCTCACCATCTTCCAGTCCCGCCTCAAGACCCATCTCTTCACCTCTGCCTATCCTTAGCCCCACGTCCCCCACCCTTTTCATCTGTACATGAATTGCCTCATATTGTGTTTTGAATTGAATTTTGTCATTAATTTGTGTACTAGTCATGTCTCTACTATTTATTTCATTCCCCTTACATGTTTTTCCTCTACCTGCTAAATTTTTGTAAGGTGTCCTTGAGACTCTTGAAAGGCGCCCATAAATAAAATTTATTCTTATTATTATTATCAAGGCTGGGAGCTGAACATCCAGGGATATTCAATATTCAGGGATAGACAGAAAGGAAAAGGAGGTGGGGTAGCGTTGCTGGTTAGAGAGGAGATTAATGCAATAGAAAGGGAGGACATTAGCTTGGAGGATGTGGAATCGATATGGGTAGAGCTGCGAAACACTAAGGGGCAGAAAACGCTAGTGGGAGTTGTGTACAGGCCACCTAACAGTAGTAGTGGAGTTGGGGATGGCATCAAACAGGAAATTAGAAATGCGTGTAACAAAGGTAAAACAGTTATAATGGGTGACTTCAATCTACATATAGATTGGGTGAATCAAATTGGCAGGGGTGCTGAGGAAGAGGATTTCTTGGAATGTATGCGGGATAGTTTTCTAAACCAACATGTAGAGGAACCAACGAGAGAGCAGGCTATTCTAGACTGGATTTTGAGTAATGAGGAAGGGTTAGTTAGCAGTCTTGTTGGGCGTGGCCCCTTGGGCAAGAGTGACCATAATATGGTTGAGTTCTTCATTAGGATGGAGTGAAAATTACAGACCAATTATGCCCCTGTCCCACTTAGGAAACCTGAACGGAAACCTCTGGAGACTTTGCGCCCCACCCAAGGTTTCCGTGGAAACAGGTAGGGAGACTGACAAAAACCTCCGGGAACCGCACGGAAACCTTGGGTGGGGCGCAAAGTCTACAGAGGTTGCCGTTCAGGTTTCCTAAGCGGGACAGGGGCTTTAGTCTAACATCGGTAGTGGGGAAACTGCTAGTCAGTTATTAAAGATGGGATAGCAGCACATTTGGAAAGTGGTGAAATCATTGGACAAAGTCACCATGGATTTACGAAGGGTAAATCATGTCTGACGAATCTTATAGAATTTTTCGAGGATGTAACTAGTAGAGTGGATAAGGGAGAACCAGTGGATGTGTTATATCTGGACTTTCAGAAGGCTTTCGATAAGGTCCCACAGAAGAGATTAGTATACAAACTTAAAGCACACGGTATTGGGGGTTCAGTATTGATGTGGATAGAGAATGGCTGGCAGACAGGAAGCAAAGAGTAGGAGTAAACGGGTCCTTTTCAGAATGGCAGGCAGTGACTAGTGGGGTACCGCAAGGCTCAGTGCTGGGACCCCAGCTATTTACAATATATTAATGATTTGGACGAGGGAATTGAAAGCAACATCTCCAAGTTTGCGGATGACACGAAGCTGGGGGGCAGTGTTAGCTGTGAGGAGGATGCTAGGAGGCTGCAAGGTGACTTGGATAGGCTGGGTGAATGGGCAAACGCATGGCAGGTGCAGTATAATGTGGATAAATGTGAGGTTATTCACTTTGGTGGCAAAAACAGGAAAGTAGACTATTATCTGAATGGTGGCCGATTAGGAAAAGGGGAGATGCAACGAGACCCGGATGTTATGGTACACCAGTCATTGAAAGTAGGCATGCAGGTGTATGCTTGCATTTTTCACACAGAGAGTGGTGAATCTCTGGAATTCTCTGCCACAGGAGGTAGTTGAGGCCACAGTTCATTGGCTATATTTAAGAGGGAGTTAGATGCGGACCTTGTGGCTAAAGGGATCAGGGGGTATGGAGAGAAGGCAGGTACAGGATACTGAGTTGGATGATCAGCCATGATCATATTGAATATCGGTGCAAGCTCGAAGGGCCGAATGGCCTACTCCTGCACCTATTGTCTATGTTTCTGTTATACAGTTATCTCCCTCCCTCTCTCTTCCCCTCCCTCTCGCTCTCTCTCTCCCTCTCTCTCTCTCTCTCTCCCCCTCTCTCTTTTCTCTGTCATTACAACACATCAACCGTTAAATCGTATCTTTCAAGCTTCTAATGTTAATTGTGAAATCTGCCTCAACAGCACTTTCAGGCCCAGAACCTTTCCGCGCTGTATCTGTAAACTAAACTAAACTAAACCGTTCAAACACGCGCGTTGAGTGCCTGAGGAAAACATTTACCCTTTTTAAACGCTGTCCCGTTCAATTGAATCAGAATTAGGATTGCACGGTGGCGCAGCGGTGCAGTCTGTGTGGAGTTTGCACGTTCTCCCCGTGGGTTTTCTCCAGGAGCTCCCTTTGCTCAACCTATGAGTTTATTTATGGTTTCATCTGATGTGATTGGTTCGCACTGCACAACAAAACCTTTCACTGTACCTCGGTTTTGTAGTTTAGAGATACAGCGCGGAAACAGGCCCTTCGGCCCACCAAGCCCGTTCCTTCTCTCCTGAGATGCTGCTTGTCCCGCTGAGTTACTCCAGCATTGTGTGCCTATCTTCGATTTAAACCAGCATCTGCAGTTCCTTCATACACATTTTATCTGCGTTAGTTTAGTTTAGTTTAGAAACACAGCTTGGAAACAGGCCCTTCGGCCCACCGAGTCCGCGCTGACCAGCGATCCCCGCACATTAACGCTATCCTACACGCACTTGGGATAATTTTACAAATATACCAATCCAAATAACCTACTTATATACAGGTTTGTAGTTTAATCAGCTTGTTATAAATGTAAAATTGTCCCTAGTGCTTGTAGTGTAGTGTTAATATGCGGGGATCATATATGTGTGAACATTTATACTATCCTGCACACACTAGGGACAATTTACACACATCAAGCCAATTAATCTACTGGCCTGCACGTCTTTGGAGTGTGGGAGGAAACCGTAGCACCCGGAGAAAACCCACGCAGGTCACGGGGAGAACGTGCAAACTCCGTACAGACAGCACCCGTGGTCGGGATCAAACCCGGTTCACCGGCGCTGTGAGGCAGCGACTCTACCCGCTGCGACACCGTGCGGGACCGCTGGTGGCGATGGAGGCAGATACGATAGAGGCATTTAAGTCGACTTTTAGTGCGAATGGCGGCCACATTAAGAGTCAGGTGTGAAGTGTCACGAGCGGGTTTAGCGCGCTGCAGAACACTGAGCCGTGTCACACACCCCACCATCTTACAGTGCCAGAGACCCGGGTTCAATCCCGACCACGGGTGCTGTCTGTACGGAGTTTGTACGTTCTCCCCGTGACCTGCGTGGGTTTTCTCCGGGCGCTCCGGTTTTATACATTCTCCAATATCAAGGCAGCAACTCTACGGCTGCCGACCCTGACATGCTGAGTTCAGCCAGCACGCAAAATCCAATTGTAACATTGGTGATACTTTTAATCATGTAGTCACTTATGGAGGGACTCAAATAGAGAAAGCTAGTAGACAGTGTGTGAGGCAGGCGGCAGAGAAGGGAAGCACTCAGACCCAACATGTAGGGGGGTAAGAAGAAAAAAATAATAAACAGAGAATAAGAGGTGGTGGGTTTCTTAAATGTGGGAGCAGAGAGACAGAGGGGTGTAATATGAGGGTAGAAGCAATAGGTAGCAAGGTGAAAAGTAAAAGTAGCAGGCAGACAAATCCATGGCAAAAATCAAAAAGGGCCACTTTTCAACATAATTGTATAAGGGGTAAGAGTGTTGTAAAAACAAGCCTGAAGGCTTTGTGTCTCAATGCAAGGAGCATTCGTAATAAGGTGGATGAGTTGAATGTGCAGATAGCTATTTTACTTCGGAGTCACGTGAGTGACTACGTGAAGAACCCCGCCAGGACGCATGCGTGTCATATCGCTACCCGCATTGCAACGAGTCACAGCAGGGGGAACGACGTTCCCCTTAGCGGCAGAATTTGAAAGCCGGGAACAGCAGGTAAGGAGACTCTGCGTTCCTTCCACTTACCTTACAGGTGGAGACATGGACCAGATTCACGAAGGCTGCGAAAAAGCTGGCGGGGGAGAACCGCGGAGTTGCGGGCAGCCGGCAGCAGCAGCCAACGGCACGCCAATCTCCCAAAATAGGAACAGCTGTGCCCGACTTCGCTCCCACACTGGCCACGGCCGGGCGGTAGAGCGAAGCAAAAAACTAACAGAGTCGTTGACTCCGATGAGTCCGACTCTGAATAGCCGCGAGCGGCCAGTGCCCGTGCGCATTGGAGCCGGTTGGAGCGGCTGCAGGAACTGGAGCAGCCGCGACGGCCAGTGCCCGTGAGCATTGGAGCCGGTTGGAGCGGCTGCAGGAACTGGAGCAGCCGCGACGGCCAGTGCCCGTGAGCATTGGAGCCGGTTGGAGCGGCTGCAGGATCAAGAGCAGCCGCGAGTGGCCTGTGCCCGAGAGCATAAGAGCCAGTTGGAGCGGCTGCTGGAGGAAATACTCCAAAGTGGCAGGCTCCGGGAGATGGAGGCTAGCCACAGTGGGCAGTTAGTAAGTCTCACAGCAGTACCTCTTGTGGGGCTGCACAGTGTTTCTACCTTATCAGAGGGGAGCACGGAGGGTCAACTCTGGGCTGAACCTAAAGAGGGGAGTGAACAACATACCCCTAGTATGCATGGGGTGAAAGAAAACCAGTTGGATATGGTGTCCCAGTTTATCCAACCCGACCAAACTGGCCAAAACCTGGAGCCGAAAATAGCGGCAAGTATACAGGGACAGGCATTACTGGACACCACGGCAAGACACTTACCACCAGGGAACTGCAAGTCGCTAAATGTTCCCAGTGTCAACCAGTGCATCTGGAAACATGTCGGGGCATCAATTAGAGCCAGGGACTTAAAAATACAGAAAGTCCTAAAAATCCTAACAGGGAAGAGTGCTATCCAACCGGCTTTAGACCCCAAATTTGCAGGCCTCTGCAAACCTGGAACCTCCAAACCACCAATACTATTATTTGGAGGGGACTTATCGAAACAGGTCAAAGAACTTGACGAAGAGGCTAAAACCCTGGGGCTCATAAAAGCAGCATCCAAAAGCTACTACGGCCAAAAACATCACCCCTACGCACCCACCAGTCGGCCAAGACAAACTGGAGAAAGTGCAAAAACCAGGAACACCCAACATCGGTCTTTTTTAGGCCATGGCCCAGACCGGCCTTCCTGGAAAATATGTAAACCCTCAACACCAACCCAACTACAGACCCAGACAACGGCGCCTCAACGTCCACGGAGGATGCCAAAAAAGTAACACACCTACCACTGGTAACCATGGAGGTAGGTGGGTCTGGTTCCTTAAAAATTAAAGGGAGCATGGAAGTTGGTGGGAGATTACGACACTATTTGGATGCATGGAATAAGTTAACTACCGACACTTATATTCTAAGCAGTATCCAGGGTTATACCTTAGAATTTATACAAAACATAACCCTCCAGTTCAGCATGTACCGAACCGAATGTTTGTGCTTACAGGCATAGAAAAATCAAAAGCACATGCTGAACTACAGCGGCTTTATAAAAAAGGAGTAATTGAGAAAACCCAACACGAATCACAGGAATTCGTGTCCAACATCTTTATAAAAACAAGAAAGATGGTGGTTGCCACATCATCATCGATTTGACTACTTTAAATACCTTCGTACAAAATATTCATTTCAAGATGGAAACCTTTGTTACTGCTAAGCAATTGATTTCCAAAGGTTATTACATGGCAAGCATCGATTTAAAAGATGCTTACTATACAGTACCCATAAGAGGTGACCACAGTTGTTATTTAAAATTCAACTGGATGGGTCAGCGTTGGCAATACAGGGCACTACCTAATGAGCTAACATCAGCCCCCAGGCTGTTCACAAAAAAATTTGAAACCAGCCCTAGCGTTACTGCGGAAACAAAAACACATGGTAATGGCATATCTAGATGACATACTTATTGTTGGCAAAACTTTGGAATTGGCTAAACAAGCGGTAACAGCCACAAAACAATTGTTTGAAATACTGGGGTTTATCATCCATCCAGTTAAGTCTAAATTAACGCCTTCAACAAAAATGGATTATCTGGGGTTCACCATTAACTCGGTTCTCATGTCAGTGACTTTGCCGAAAGAAAAGGTTACAGCCTTAATAGAGGCTTGTAGCGAAATCATTGACATCACCAAACCATCCATTAGACTGGTAGCCAGAATAATTGGGAAGATAGTGGCTGCGTTTCCAGCCTCACAATCGGACCTTTACACTATCGAAATTTACAGAGAGCAAAAATAAGAGCACTCAAAATTAATGGTGGCCATTTTGACAGACCAATGAAGCTACCAACAGAGGCCATAATGGAACTAAAATGGTGGGAACATAACATTAGGTATTGTTCCAATCCAATAATTATCAGCAACCCGTCTATGGTATTACAAACTGATGCCAGTGCACTTGGTTAGGGTGCTACCAATTCCATCTCCAGCTGTGGAGGGAGATAGAATGCACAGGAGGCATCATTATTACAAACACTGGGCATAAACTACCTGGAAATGTTAAGTGCATTCCATGGCCTTAAGTCATATTGTTCTGGGTTAAATCACCAACATATTAGACTATATAACATATTGACAACACCACCGTGGTAGCATATATCAACCATATGGGTGGAAACAAATCGACATCATGTGACAATCTGGCCAACACAATTTGGCAATGGTGTATCCAGAGAGATATTTGGATATCAGCTACCTACTTACCAGGTAAATTAAATTTAGTGGCAGACACCAGGTCACGCAAATTCAATGAAAACACTGAATGGATGTTGGATAAAAATGTATTTGCTGAAATTACAGCACGGTATGGAACACCAGATATCGATCTTTTCGCATCCAGGCTCAATCACCAGTTATCAAATTATGTTTCATGGGAACCAGACCCTGGGGCAGCGGCAACAGATGCATTTTCGCTTCATTGGGGGAAATTGTTTATTTATGCATTCCCTCCTTTCTGCCTCATCAGTCGGGTATTAAGGAAAATACAGCAAGACTATGCGTCTGGTATTTTGATAGTACCCGATTGGCCTACTCAACCATGGTTCCCGGTGATACTCGACATGGTATTAGAACCATGCATCACCATCCATCATATACCTAATTTACTGGTCCATCCAGTAACAAAGGAAAGTCACCCATGTCATAATTATACAAACCTATTAATTTGTAGAGTTTGAAAGCACCTCTACTACACCTGGGACGGACGGACCGAACAGTGGATATTATTTCAGCGGCCCACAGACAGTCCACCAAAAAAACAGTACTTGGTGTCATCAAGAAATGGGAAGTACTGTCACAACAATAAACATCACCCACAGATCTATGAACATCCCGTCTGTTCTGGAATTCCTGGCAAGCCTCCATTACGATGAGAGGCTCAGTCATAGTGCCATCAACTGCGCCAGAAGTGCTCTGTCAACATACCTGTCGCAAGGAACAGAGCGGCATTCTGTTGGGACACACCCTGGTAACCAAACTCATGAGGGGCATTTTTAATGTTAATCCCCCAAGAACCAGGTACTCCCAAATATGGGATGTGAGCATTGTACTGGCCATGTTAAGAAACTGGTCTCCAGCTACAGCTCTGTCCCTACAGAAACTGACTATGAAAACAGTCATGCTGATGGCCTTGGTCACGGCACAAAGGGTCCAGTCACTACAGAAACTAAGGCTGGACAACATGACTATTTCATCTGGAAATTTAACTTTTCACATCAATGAATTAGTCAAACAAAACAGACAGGGGTCAGCAGGCCTAAAAACAGAATTCAGGGCCTACCCGACAGATGATCGTCTCTGTATTGTAACACACTTACTATTATATATGGAGTATACTAAGATCATCAGAGGGTAAGAATTGTCACTTTTAATCAGCTACAAACAGCCATTCAAAAAAGTGACAGTCCAGACCATCTCTAGATGGCTAAAACAGGTCCTAATAAAGGCTGGAGTGGACACTAACATTTTTAAATCTCACTCCACCAGGGCTGCAGCTACATCGGCAGCTATGAAGTTGGATGTTCCTATGGACCAAATCCTCAAGACAGCAGGATGGTCAACGAAGAAAACTTTCCAATGATTTTATAATAAACCAGTCATTGAACCTGGAAAATTTGCAGAAACAATTTTAAGTTCTGTAATATAATTTACCCCATAAATAGGGGCTATAATTTGGTGTTAATATATTTATCGTTGGGTTTTCAATATTGTATTGATGTCTAATGATGTTAACACTATTCTCCCCATAATCAAGGCAGATGTGATGCATGGACTCGTTTCCACGGCATGAAATCACAGAGGTTTAAAATCTTCACGTAGTCACTCACGTGACTCCGAAGTAAAATAGTAAGATTAAACGAGAACTTACTAGTTTGAAGTTTGATCGTTATTTTATGAGGTAACGTTGAGGGATTACGTGCCCTCTGCTCCCACCCTTGATCATATAGTCAACTGGTATCTCTTCTCTAATCTTACTATGTTTAGTCATTACAGTTATCTGTGATTTCACACCGTTGCTTTGAAGAATGACACGCATGCGTCCTGGCGCGGTTCTTCACGTAATCCCTCAACGTTACTCCTCATAAAATAACGATCAAACTTCAAACTGGTAAGTTCTCGTTTAATCTTACTATTAGTGATTATGATATAGTTGGGATCAAGGAGACATGGCTCCAGGGTGACCAAGGCTGAGAGCTGAACATCCAGGGATATTCAATATTCAGGAGGGATACACAGAAAGGAAAAGGAGGTAGGGTAGCATTGCTGGTTAGAGAGGTGATTAATGCAATAGAAAGGAAGGACATTAGCTTGGAGGATGTGGAATCGATATGGGTAGAGCTGCGAAACACTAAGGGGCTGAAAACGCTAGTGGGAGTTGTGTACAGGCCACCTAACTGTAGTAGTGGAGTTGGGGATGGCATCAAACAGGAAATTAGAAATGCGTGCAACAAAGGTAAAACAGTTATAATGGGTGACTTCAATCTACATATAGATTGGCTGGGGTGCTGAGGAAGAGGATTTCTTGGAATGTATGCGGGATAGTTTTCTAAACCAACATGTAGAGGAACCAATGAGAGAGCAGGCTATTCTAGACTGGTATTGAGTAATGAGGAAGGGTTAGTTAGCAGTCTTGTTGTGCGTGGCCCCTTGGGCAAGAGTGACCATAATATGGTTGAGTTCTTCATTAGGATGGAGTGAAAATTACAGACCAATTATGCCCCTGTCCCACTTAGGAAACCTGAACGGAAACCTCTGGAGACTTTGCGCCGCACCCAAGGTTTCCGTGCGGTTCCCGGAGGTTGCAGGTGGTTGCCGGAGGTTGCAGGTAGTGGAAACAGGTAGGGAGACTGACAAAAACCTCCGGGAACCGCACGGAAACCTTGGGTGGGGCGCAAAGTCTACAGAGGTTGCCGTTCAGGTTTCCTAAGCGGGACAGGGGCTTTAGTCTAACATCGGTAGTGGGGAAACTGCTGGAGTCAGTTATTAAAGATGGGATAGCAGCACATTTGGAAAGTGGTGAAATCATTGGACAAAGTCAGCATGGAATTACGAAAGGTAAATCATGTCTGACGAATCTTATAGAATTTTTCGAGGATGTAACTAGTAGAGTGGATAAGGGAGAACCAGTGGATGTGTTATATCTGGACTTTCAGAAGGCTTTCGATAAGGTCCCACAGAAGAGATTAGTATATAAACTTAAAGTACACGGTATTGGGGGTTCAGTATTGATGTGGATAGAGAATGGCTGGCAGACAGGAAGCAAAGAGTAGGAGTAAACGGGTCCTTTTCAGAATGGCAGGCAGTGACTAGTGGGGTACCGCAAGGCTCAGTGCTGGGACCCCAGCTATTTACAATATATTAATGATTTGGACGAGGGAATTGAAAACAACATCTCTAAGTTTGCGGATGACACGAAGCTGGGGGGCAGTGTTAGCTGTGAGGAGGATGCTAGGAGGCTGCAAGGTGACTTGGATAGGCTGGGTGAGTGGGCAAACGCATGGCAGGTGCAGTATAATGTGGATAAATGCGAGGTTATTCACTTTGGTGGCAAAAACAGGAAAGTAGACTATTATTTGAATGGTGGCCGATTAGGAAAAGGGGAGATGCAACGAGACCTGGGTGTCATAAGCTTCTAATCTTAATTGTGAAATCTGCCTCAACAGCACTTTCAGGCCCAGAACCTTTCCGCGCTGTATCTGTAAACTAAACTAAACTAAACCGTTCAAACACGCGCGTTGAGTGCCTGAGGAAAACATTTACCCTTTTTAAACGCTGTCCCGTTCAATTGAATCAGAATTAGGATTGCACGGTGGCGCAGCGGTGCAGTCTGTGTGGAGTTTGCACGTTCTCCCCGTGGGTTTTCTCCAGGAGCTCTCTTTGCTCAACCTATGAGTTTATTTATGGTTTCATCTGATGTGATTGGTTCGCACTGCACAACAAAACCTTTCACTGTACCTCGGTTTTGTAGTTTAGAGATACAGCGCGAAAACAGGCCCTTCGGCCCACCAAGCATGTTCCTTCTCTCCTGAGATGCTGCTTGTCCCGCTGAGTTACTCCAGCATTGTGTGCCTATCTTCGATTTAAACCAGCATCTGCAGTTCCTTCATACACATTTTATCTGCGTTAGCTTAGTTTAGTTTAGAAACACAGCTTGGAAACAGGCCCTTCGGCCCACCGAGTCCACGTTGACCAGCGATCCCCGCACATTAACGCTATCCTACACGCACTTGGGATAATTTTACAAATATACCAATCCAAATAACCTACTTATATACAGGTTTGTAGGTTAATCAGCTTGTTAGAAATGTAAAATTGTCCCTAGTGCTTGTAGGGTAGTGTTAATGTGCGGAGATCATATATGTGAACCTCCCGCCTCCCCGACCCTCCAGCCCGTTAACATCCCGTCTCCTACCCCCCCCCCCCACCCCAGCTGTGTCCACACGGTCAAACTGTTGCTGACCCTATCCTGTAGTGCTTGTAGTGTAGTGTTAATGTGCGGGGATCATATATGTGTGTACAATTATACTATCCTGCACCCACTCCTCCCTCCTCCTCCTTCTCCCCTCCTCTCCCTTCCTCCATCCCCCTCTCCTCCCCTCGCTTTCCCCTCTCTCCCCTCTTTCTCCCTCTCGCCCTCCTCTCCCCTCACCCACCCCGTTTCCTTCTCACCACTCCCCCCCCCCCCCCCAGTCTGTGTGGGGGGTGGTTAGTGTGCGATGCCGAATGCCGCCCCCCCCACCGCAACCGCGTATTGGGGGAACCCGTTATTTCATGCTGTTGATGCCCGTTATTCCAACTGTTGACGCCCGTTACTCCAGCTGTTGATGCCCGCTATTCCAGTTGTTGACGCCCGTTATTTCCAGCTGTTGACGCCCGTTCACCGCCCCGCCCGCCACATCTGCAGCCGATCCGCTCTCCCGCTAGATGAAGATCTTTGAGCTTCACCAGCCGGTACGTCGACATTTTATAACACGTCATGTATATATAACAAACGCCTTTAATTATTTCCCTGTACGAAATACCAGATGTGCCTTTTATTATAATTCTATTCTCAATGCACCTGTTAACCTTATTGCTAAGTGCAAGTGTATTGTTTATAGACAATAGGTGCAGGAGTAGGCCATTCAGCGCTTTGAGCCAGCACCGCCATTCAGTGTGATCATGGCTGATCATCCCCAATCGGTACCAATCTCTATACTTATAAAACTCTGATCTTGGATGTGTGTGTATCTGTGCAATGTTCATGTGCGTTTCCCCGTTTGTTACTTCCCGTTTTTTTCTGGTACTAATTTCTTTACAATTTTAAACGTTCGCAGTTATTTATTCTTTAAATTTACCTGAATCAAAATTCTCTACCTTTCCAGAAACAACTGTACCATCGACAAGTACAGAGGCAACTACAACAGTTTCAAGCACCACATCAGTTCCCACATTAATGACAATAGAAACAACTACAGGCAGCACAAGTGCATCTACAACAGAAGCTACCACCACCTTCACGACCACACCACTTACACCCACTGGTGAGTCCGGTATGCAAGAGTAATGCAAAATAAATATGTTCCTTCCACATCCAGTGAATAAGAATCATTACAGTAGAACAAGTTAACATGGATTGGCCATGTGTGTTCCATGGCATATACTGTTGGCCTGTCTTCTGTCAAAAACACCACAGATTTTGTTTCCAAACTCTTTGGTCCCTCTCTAGCCGCTCCTAAGCAGTTGGAGGCTATGCGTGAGTGGATATAATATCGGGGGGTGGATAGTGTGTGTGTGTGGGGGGGGTGGTTGGTGTGTGTGTGTGAAACTGCAGCACCCCACCCCCCCTCCCTAGCTGCAAACGCGCGTTGGGGAAACAGAACCAATGGGTCTGCACTTGGTCTAGTCTATCATATATCTATATAATATTAAAACTGTGTGTGTGTGTGTTTCTGCCTGACTTGTGGGTGCCAGCCTTTGGTTCGTTGCTACGCCAACACCAGACCCACAAACACCCAGATTTTTTCCATTTCGGTAGAGATTTCACTTTTCATTCCAAGTATCCACTCCTGATTAAATTTCGTTGTGTTTAAGTACACATTTTTAATAAAATCCTTCTCCCCTCCCGCTCACTCATTTTGTCACCTCCTGCTGGCCAGCGGCCATAACGGCTGCTGGCGCCCACATCTCGCCTCAAAGACGCCATTTAAAAACAGCCGCACTGCTGAGTCCTGAATGGCTTGAGTTGGAGGACCACGTCTCCCGTGGGGGCTACGGGTAGGGAACAGCTGCGTTGGGGGAGCAGACCCAATGGGTCTGCACTTGGTCTAGTATCTATTAAAACTCTGTGTGTGGGTGTGTGTGTGTCATTTTGCATGTGAAACGTATCTCCTCGAAAACCAGATGCCGAAACGGGAAAATGTTTACTTATTTCAGTAGAGATTTTCCTTGCGAGTTTAGAAATCCATTCCTATGTACCGTTGGTACATTATTTTCCTGACATTTTTATTAAAATTGTTGACCAATCTAACCTTTTTTTAATATCTGACCACTGCCCAGCTGCTGACGTTACAATAACAGTGACATTTTTACATCTTCTGGTAGAAATGTTCCTTTTAATTTAAAAAATCCAGTCCTCTATGAATTTGATCAATTATTTCCCGAGATATTTACTAAAATGTATAACCAAACTGACATTTTAAAAAAATATTAAGGTTGCCCAGCTGCTGACCTCACAATGCCTTTGCACCTGGCCTAATTGTCTGCTGGCCTCGCCCGGCCCCACCCCCCCCCCCTCCCCAGCCTGCCAGGTTGTAGATTCCATTGGTTTTCATTGAAATTAATTTAATTATTTGTCACTTAACATCACTAATTCTTAACATTAACTTTTAATTTCAAAGACAGTTTAAAAAAAAACATTTGCTGTCTTCATTGACAGCTTAGATCGGACCCGCTGTGTGTGTGTGTGTGTGTGTGTGTGGAGGGGGAGGTGGGAGGAGGGGAGGAGGGGAGGGGGAGAGTAAATCTTAAAATCAAACTGCTGCATGAGTCACAGTGCCACCTCACAGATGTCCAATCACAATGGATCTCATTTACATATATGACATCACAATGGGACAGGTGTGGGAGATTGGAACCTTCACGTGGTCCCACTAAAATCAAACAGCTGCATGAATCACAGTGCCATCTCACAGGTGTCCAATCACAATGGATCTCATTTACACATGATATCACAATGAGACAGGGGTGGGAGATCTCTCCCCCTCCCTCCCATCCACCCCCATGCCTTTCCCCCACTACCCCCTTCTCTCTCACCCCCTCTTCCTCCCTCCCCTTTCTCTCTCTCCCCCTCCACTCTCTCCCTCCACCTCTCCCTTCCCCTTCCTCCTCCCCCTCTCCCAGACCCCACTCTCACGTCCCCCCACCCCTCTGTGCTCCCCCCCAACCAATTTTCTATCCATGTCAGCACTCTACCCCCAATACCATGTGCCCTAATTTTGCCCACTTATCTCCTATGTGGGACCTTATGAAATGCTTTCTGAAAGTCCAGGTACACTACATCCACTGGCTCTCCCTTGTCCATTTTCCTAGTTATCTCTTCAAAAAATTCCAGAAGATTAGTCAAGCATGATTTCCCCATCATAAATCCATGCTGACTCGGACCGATCCTGTTTTATTGCTATCCGAATGTGCGGCTATTTCATCTTTTATAATTGACTCCAGCATCTTCCCCACCACCGATGTCAGGCTAACTGGTCTATATGTTTCTATGTGTGGGGTGGTGCGATGTTCTGGGCTGCGTCCACAACTCTTGCTGGTATTGGACGGAGCCGTTCCCAAACCGTGCCATGATACTTCCCCATTAAGATGCTTTATCTCTACGCCCCATCTGTATAATCTGCACTCCCTTATCAGCTGAGTCATCAGTTTCTTTGGGGTGGAAGTTGGGTGTGATAGTGGATCAGGGCTGAGCACTATATGAAGTGTCTCATCGAGTCCCAGCTACAGACCCAGACGCACGCAGGAGAGATGAGTCTCCAGAGCCTGATGTTCCTGCTCCTCATCTCCGCGGTCCAGGTAACTGGACTGGAGGAGGAGAGGTGCCACACTCCTGGGCCGCCGAAGGTAAGACAAGATCCTGCATACTCCACACAGACAGTGCCCCGCTTGTGAACTGTGCAGGAAGAAACTACAGACGTAGAGAATCCTAGAGTGATACAGTGTGGAAACGAGCCCTTCTGCCCAACTCGCACACACCGACCAACATGTCCCAGCTACACTAGTCCCCCCCCCGCCTGTGTTTGGTCCATAACCCTCTAAACCTGTCCTATCCATGTACCTGTCCAACTGTTTCGTAAACATTGGGATAGTCCCAGCCTCAACTACCTCCTCTGGCAGCTCGTTCCATACACCCACCACTCTTTAGACAATAGACAGTAGACAATAGGTGCAGGAGTAGGCCATTCTGCCCTTCGAGCCAGCACCGCCATTCAATGTGATCATGGCTGATCATCCCCAATCAGTACCCCGTTCCTGCCTTCTCCCCATATACCCTGACTGCTATCTTTAAGAGCCCTATCTCTCTCTTGAAAGTATCCAGAGAACCGGCCTCAATGAGGCAGAGAATTCCACAGACTTACAACTCTCTGTGTGAAAAAGTGTTTCCTCGTCTCCGTTCTAAATGGCTTCACCCTTATTCTTAAACTGTGGCCCCTGGTTTTGGACTCCCCCAACATCAGGAACATGTTTCCTGCCTCTAGCGTGTCCAAGCCCTTAATATTCAATAAGATGCCCTCTCATCCTTCACAACCAGAGTTTCCGTGCTGTCAAGTCTGAAAGTCTCTTACAAGCTGTGTGTAGGGGTGGGGAATGGGAGGGGGGCTGGAAATCGAGGGGCAAGATTTTAAAACATGCGTAAAGTTTCTTTCCAATTTATGATCTAGGACAAGATGGTGTCGATGTTCTGTGATTTCATGCGGACCTATAATAAATCCTACAAGGACCAGGAAGGTAAGGTTCTGTGTCTCAAACCTGTGACTGTGGTAGACAAAAATGCTGGAGAAACTCAGCGGGTGAGGCAGCATCTCGACCCGAAACGTCACCTATTTCCTTCGCTCCATAGATGCTGCCTCACCCGCTGAGTTTTTCCAGCATTTTTGTCTGCCTTCGATTTTTCCAGCATCTGCAGTTCTTTCTTAAACAGTGTCTGTGTTCATTCAAGATAGACACAAAATGCTGGAGTAACTCAGCGGGACAGGCAGCATCCCTGGAGAGAAGGAATGGGCGACGTTTCGGGTCGAGACCCTTCTTCAGACTCTCTCTCCTTTATCATCGTTAGTTTTTTTGCATATCTTTCTTTCACGTTATATATCTCACTACATCACCGTCTATATCTCTCGTTTCCCCTCTCCCGCCCTCCTCCCCCTCTCAGTCTGAAGAAGGGTCTCGACCCAAAACCTCACCCATTCCTTCTCTCCTGAGAGGCTGCCTGTCCCGCTGAGTTCTCCAGCATTGTGTGCTTATCTTCAATTTAAACCCGCATCTGCAGTTCCTTCCTACACATTTTGTCTGCATTCATTTAGATTAGTTTAGTTTAGTTTAGAGATACAGCTCAGAAACAGGACCTTCGGCCCATCGAGTCCGCGCCGACCAGCGATCCCCACACATTAACGCTATCCTACACGTACTAGGGACAATTTTACATTTATACCAATCCAAATAACCTACTTATATACAGGTTAATTGGCTTGTTATAAATGTAAAATTGTCCCTAGTGCTTGTAGTGTGGTGTTAATGTGCGGGGATCATATATGTGTGTACATTTATATTATCCTGCACACACTAGGGACAATTTACACACATCAAGCCAATTAATCTACTGGCCTGCACATCTTTGGAGTGTGGGAGGAATCCGGAGCACCCGGAGAAAACCCCCCACCCTCACATCAGTCTGAACCATTCCTCCAATTCGACGACCTTCAAAAATATCATCCACGCATTCATCTCCTCCCGCCTTGACTACTGCAACTCCCTATACACTGGCATCAGCCAAACATCCCTGTCCCGCCTGCAATTGGTTCTGACGGGTACCTGTAAAAGGGACATCACCCCGATCCTGGCCTCTCTCCACTGGCTCCCAATACGGTACAGAATCAACTTCAAGCTCCTCTTATTCATTTACAAAGCCCTTAACGGGCTTGCCCCCCCCCATATCAAAGATCTTCTAACTCACCACTCTACGTCCATGTCCCTCAGGTCGGCCGACTTGGGGCTACTGACTATCCCGCAGTCTAGGTTTAAGCTCAGGGGCAACCACACTTTTGCAGTTGCAGCACCTAGACTGTGGAACAGCATCCCTCTCCTCATCAGAACTGCCCCCTCCATCGACTCCTTTAAATCGAGGCTCAAAACCTATTTCTACTCCCTCGTGTTTTTGAGGCCCTCTGAGGGGGCGCTGTAAACAGTTTGTATGGATGTATTGTTAGGTCTGTCTACCGTTGTATGTATCAAATTAGTACCTGCACTGATGTGAAGCACTTTGGTCAATGTGAGTTGTTTTTAAATGTGCTATACAAATACAATTGATTGATTGAGTGAAGAAGGGTTTCGACCCGAAACGTCACCTTTTTCCTTCGCTCCATAGATGCTGCCTCACCCGCTGAGATTCTCCAGCATTTTTGTCTACCTTTGATTTTCCAGCATCTGCAGTTCCTTCTAAAACAAGCGGCTTAAAATCAAACTTAGGTCAACCACATTATTCCAGGGCATTAGGAGAGGAAACAGTGAACATTGTGTGTCTCTATATGCCGACGACCTTCTTCTTTATGTGAGTGACCCTACAGCCAGTGGCCCTGCAATTGTGTCCTTGTTGGATCAGTTTGGGACTTTTTCCGGCTATAAACTAAACCTCCAAAAAAGCAAATGCTTTCCCATCAACCTAGCCCTACAGATCCAACAGGAAACCCTGCCCTTTCCCATATCTCAAGAAGGTTTTGTATATTTAGGAATACACATCACCCGCTTTTTCACATCCCTGTTTGCAGCTAACTACATGTCTCAAGTTAGCCAAATGAAGGCTGACTTTGAGAGATGGCGCAGTCTGCCACTCACTATGGCTGGGAGAGTGCAGTCAGTGAAGATGACTGTACTTCCCAGATTTCTTTACTTGTTCCAATGTTTGCCGGTTTTCCTACCCAAGTCATTTTTTAACTCTGTTAACCAATCTATAACCTCCTTTATATGGGGTAACAAGGTTCCAAGGGTCAATAAGTGCACTCTCCAAAGAGGTCGTGAAGTAGGTGGACTGGGCCTTCCTAGCTTTATTAATTATTACTGGTCATCCAATATCCAAAAGATATTATTCTGGCTCCACCGACCAGATACAGACTGGTGTCTTCTTGAATCACAATCCTGTTACTCCTCGTCTCTCCCAGCTTTAGTATATTCCTCCCTGCCATTGAAACCCTCTAGATTTACATCCAACCCTGTCGTACTATCCACCATCAAAATTTTTAACCAATTTCGTTGCCATTATAAGCTTACATCAGCTTCAGTTCTGGGTCCCATTCATAGTAACCATTTAATCCCCCCCTCTACACTTGACTCAACCTTTCGACAGTGGGGTTTGAATGGTCTTATGTGCATTAAGGATTTATATACTAACAACATATTTGATAGTTTCGACAACCTACACAAAAAACATGGCCTCCCACATAATCATTTCTTTAAATACCTTCAGGTTCCCCACTTTGTCATGAAAAAATTTCCTTCTTTTCCTGATCTCCCTCCTGTCAGTGTTGAATAAACTCACTCTTACCTTTGCAAATAAAGAACTGATCTCTGCAGTATATTCTCAATTGATGTATTTAGGAGATCAAAACCTGAACAAAGTTAAAGCTAGGTGGGAGGATGACCTTAGTATGGATCTGTCTGAGGAATGCTGGACAGAAGCGCTGAAAAAAGTCCACTCCTCGTCGTCATGTGCTAGATTGGGGCTCATACAATTTAAAGTTTTACACAGGGTTCATTTAAGCAAAGCCAGGCTTGCTAACATATATCCAGGGACGGACGCTGGCTGTGACAGGTGCTCGTTCTCTCCAGCCAATCTAGCTCATGCATTCTGGTCTTGCCCCAAACTTGTTAACTACTGGGCAGTGGTTTTTAAAACCATCAGTGAAGTCCTTGGGATGACAGTGAGACCTTGCCCGCTTGTAGCTGTATTTGGTGTAACAGATAAAACCTTGGGTTTAAATACAACCCAGTCTGCCGCTGCTTGGCTGGAAGACGTCATGTTTTTTTTAAGGCTAGAAAAGATTAAATTCACATTGAGGGGGTATGTGAAAAAGTTTTATTTGAAATGGGAACCCTTTTTTATCATACTTTGAGGGTCTAAAGGAACTACCTATTGACTGAGGGCACTTGACAGTAAGTGGGGATCCGCCTTTATTCTGTTTTGTTACTTTATTATTGTTAAAAAGTGCATTTGATTTTGTGATATATTTGGATTGTGAAAAAATAAGCTGCCAAGGGGTGTTTAGGGAGGGTGGGTTAGGGTTATTTTGTTTATATTATTATTATTTATAAAAAACAAAATGGAGGAAAATGTAATGCCACACGTCAGATGTACTGTGATTTTTTTTTTCTTTTTACCTCGAATAAAAAGCTATTAATAATAAAATCAAACTGCTGCATCGAGGCGATCGAGGCTCCCGATGTTGAAACCCCCGTAGGCAGATATTAAGCCGCGCCGGGTGCCAAGAAATTGTGTCCCCCCCCCATGTTTTGATAGCAATTTCCGCCCCTGGTTCAACAGACATTTATTTTTCACAGATACAACCGAACACGGTGAAATTATTTTTGCTTATATTATACATGCGTGCGCTGCCACACAAGGCAGTGGAGGCCAATTCACTGGATGCTTTCATGAGATTTAGCTCTTGGGGCTAAAGGAATCAAGGGATATGGGGAGAAGGCAGTAACGGGGAACTGATTGTTGATCAGCCATGATCATATTGAATGGCGGTGCTGGCTCGAAGGGCCGAACGGCCTACTCCTACTCCTGCTTTTTATGTTTCCTTGTTTCTTTGTAAGCGTGCGGGGATCGCTGGTCGGCGCGGACTCGACGGGCCTGTTTCCGCACTGTATCGCTAAACGAAACTGAGCCGGACTGATCCTAAACCTAGATTTCTCCGGCTTCCTTTCAGAAGAGGCCCGACGTTTTAAGATCTTTGTGGAGAACCTGGAGCGGGCGAGGCAGCATCAGGAAACGGAGATCGGGAGCGCCAGATACGGGGTCACCAAGTTCAGCGACCTCTCAGGTACGACGTCGAAGGCACCATCTCTGAGGAAGGTAGACACATATGCTGGAGAAATTGAGCTGGTGAGGCAGCATCTATGGAGCGAAGGAATAGGTGACGTTCCCTAAGGGTCTCGACCCGAAACGTCACCTATCCCTTCGCTCCATAGATGCTGCCTCATTCGCTGAGTTTCTCCAGCACTTTTGTCTACCTTCGATTTTTCCAGCATCTGCAGTTCCTTCTTTCCTTCTTTCTTTTAAAATCTTTTTTTTGTTTTTTTTCCAAAAAAACAAAACAAAAATGAAACATAGAAAAACAGAGCAAAAAGAATCATGAGAAACATAACAATGGTATTGATACATAGGGATCAGGATTACATTAATAACAGGTATAACCTAATACGAGACCAGTGTCAAAATACACAATGAATATAGACCTCTATGTAAATATAGTTAAATCTTTAAAAGGAAACTTATAAATGTAAAAGAAAAAGCACAAAGATAAAAAAACAACAAGAAAAAGAAAAAAGTTAAAAAAACTAAACCCCCCTAAACTAAAGAGAAAAAAAAAAAAGAAAAATTGATAAAAGTAAAATACGCATAAAAATAAAACAGTTAAAAAAACAAAACAAAGCAAAACCGAATCTGAACTGAGAATTTCAACAATGTAAGTCTGTTCGTCGTCAAGTCCGTTCCACCCTATAGAGGTAAAATAATGTTTATAACGGTTGGAGAGGGAGCAATTTATGTTGTATGAAAATGTTTAATACATTTTCCCCAAGTCTTATCAAATTTGACCAAGGGTTCAACAGTGTCACTACTGATTTTCTTCTAAATTTAAACATGATATCGTTTCCGAATACCACTGGAGTGTGGTCGGAGGGTTGGAGTCTTGCCATTGAAATAAAATAGATCTTCTGGCGATTAATGTGGTAAAAGCAATCAACCGATGGGCGGAGCGGGACAAATGAATAGAATCTAACATTGGTAGCCCAAAAATTGCAGTAATAGGATGAGGTTGTAAATCTATGCCTAAGACTACAGAAATAGTATCAAAAATTTCTTTCCAATATTTTTCCAAAGAAGGGCAGGACCAAAACATATGGGTCAATGAGGCCACTTCAGAGTTACATCTGTCACAGGTAGGATTTATATGACCATAAAAACGAGCTAACTTATCTTTTGACATATGAGTTCCTTCTTAAGCATCTCTGAGGAAGGATGTGCCTGCTCTGGTGAGGGTCCAGAGGAGGTTTACGAGAACGATCCCAGAAATGAGTGGGTTAACCTATGATGAGCGTTTGTCGGCGCTGGGCCAGTACTCGCTGGAGTTTAGAAGGTTGAGGGGGGACCTCATTGAAACATACAGAATAATGAAAGGCTTGGATAAAGTGGATGTGGAGAAGATGTTTCCACTGGTGGGAGAGTCCAGGACCAGAGGTCACAGCCTCAGAATTAAAGGACGTTCCTTTAGGAAGGAGATGAGGATGAATTTCTTTAGTCAGAGGGTGGTGAACCTGTGGAATTATTTGCCACAGAGGGCTGATGAGGCCAATTCAGTGGATATATTAAGGCAGAGATAGATAGATTCTTGATTAGTGCGGGTGTCAGGGGTTATGGGGAGAAGGCAGGAGAATGGGGTTAGGAGGGAGAGATAGACCAGCCTGATTGAATTGCGGAGGAGACTCGATGGGCCGAATGGCCTTATTCTACTCCTATAACTTGGCATCCCACTGAGCTATAGTTTCAATGACGCAAATAGCAACCTTTCGGCCCATCCCAACCAACCTCTCCAGATACGGAGAGAAAAGATTTACGAGGCTGTTGCCAGGACTAGAACGCCTGAGCTATAGGGAGAGGTTGAGCAGGCTGGGTCTCTATTCCTTGGAGCGCAGGAGGATAAAGGGTGATCTTATAGATGTGTCTAAAATCATGAGAGGAATAGATTGAGTAGATGCACAGAGTCTCTTGCCCAGAGTCGGGGAATCGAGGACCAGAGGACATAGGTTTAAAGTGAAGGGGAAAAGATTTATTAGGAATCTGAGGGGTGACTTTTTCACACAGAGGACGGTGGGTGTATGGAACGAGCTGCTGGAGGAGGTAGTTGAGGCTGGGACTATCCCAACGTTTAAGAAACAGTTAGACAGGTACATGGATAGGACAGGTTTGGAGGGATATGGACCAAACGTGGGGAGGTGGGACTAGTGTAGCTGGGACATGTTGGCCGGTGTGGACAAGTTGGGATGAAGGGCCTGTTTCCACGCTGTATGACTCTATGGCTCTGGAGTGAGCTGTGTGACTCCGCGTCCCTCTGTAAGTTGGCGCAACCTTTTCTCTTGCAGCTGAGGAATTCCAGCAGGGAAGCCAAGCGCCGTCTATTCCATCAGAATGCAGAGAATTCTCCGGTTACGTACTCCCAAAAATCATCCCAAAGTCCATGGACTGGCGGAAGGAGAATCGTGTCACACCAGTTAAAAACCAGGTGAGGGTGATTTGCAAAGGTCAATAGCTCAATGGTCAGGAGGCAGGAACGGGGTACTGATTGGGGATGATCAGCCATGATCACATTGAACAAGCTGGCTCGAAGGGCTGAAAGACCTATTCCTGCACCTGTTGTCTATTGTCTAAGGTGACAAGCGGAAAGGATTGGGGGGTGTTCAAAGATTGGTGGGGGCGGGGGGGAGGGGAGTCAGTTTCAGTCTACCCCACGACAGAAGAGGGAGGAGTTGTAGTTTGATCGCCACAGGGAAGAAGGATCTCCTGTGGATTTCCGTGCTGCATCTTGGCAAGGCAGCAGCTCTACCCGCCGCGCCGACATAGCTAAGGGCATCATCGGGATGCACGACTTGACTTTGGAGGGAAGGTGCAACCTTGTTTTTGTTCCCCCAGAGGTCGACCTGCAGCAGCTCCTGGGCCTTCGCCGTGGTCGGGAGCGTTGAATCCCATGTGTCCATCCAGAAGAAAAAACTCATCCCGCTGTCAGTGCAAGGTAAGGACAAAGGCCGGGGAACGACGTGACCTAACTCCCGGTGGGAAGTAAGTCGGCCGGCTTCTCCTGGCGCCAACCTTTAATGGACAGTTTAATGAAGCAATGTTCATTCAAATGAGCCTCTTGCCTACAGTAGGTGAATCGAGGACCAGAGGACATGGGTTTAAAGTGAAAGGGAAAAGATTTAATAGGAGTCTGAGGGTTGATTTTTTCACACAGAGGGTGGTTGTGAGTCTGTGGAATTCACACAGAGAATTGTGAGTCTGGAATTCTGTGCCTCAGAGGGCGGTGGAGGCCGGTTCTCTGGACACTTTCAAGAGAGAGCTAGATTGGGCTCTTAAAGATAGCGGAGTCAGGGGATATGGGGAGAAGGCAGGAATGGGGTACTAATTGTGGACAATCAGCCATGATCACATTGAATGGGCTCGAAGGGCCGAATGGCCTACTCCTGCATCAATTGTCTATTAGATGAATCAAGGACCAAAGGACATGGGTTTAAAGTGAAGGGGAAAATATTTAATAGGAGTCTGAGGGTAACCTTTTCACACATGGGTGTATAGAAACATAGAAATTAGGTGCAGGAGTAGGCCATTCGGCCCTTCGAGCCTGCACCGCCATTCAATATGATCATGGCTGATCATCCAACTCAGTATCCCGTACCTGCCTTCTCTCCATACCCTCTGATCCCCTTAGCCACAAGGGCCACATCTAACTCCCTCTTAAATATAGCCAATGAACTGGCCTCGACTACCCTCTGCCGCAGAGAGTTCCAGAGATTCACCACTCTCTGTGTGAAAAAAGTTCTTCTCATCTCGGTTTTAAAGGATTTCCCCCTTATCCTTAAGCTGTGGCCCCTTGTCCTGGACTTCCCCAACATCGGGAGCAATCTTCCTGCATCTAGCCTGTCCAACCCCTTAAGAATTTTGTAAGTTTCTATAAGATCCCCTCTCAAACTCCTAAATTCTAGAGAGTATAAACCAAGTCTATCCAGTCTTTCTTCATAAGACAGTCCTGACATCCCAGGAATCAGTCTGGTGAACCTTCTCTGCACTCCCTCTATGGCAATAATGTCCTTCCTCAGATTTGGAGACCAAAACTGTACGCAATACTCCAGGTGTGGTCTCACCAAGACCCTGTACAACTGCAGTAGAACCTCCCTGCTCCTATACTCAAATCCTTTTGCTATGAAAGCTAACATACCATTCGCTTTCTTCACTGCCTGCTGCACCTGCATGCCTACTTTCAATGACTGGTGTACCATGACACCCAGGTCTCGCTGCATCTCCCCTTTTCCTAGTCGGCCACCATTTAGATAATAGTCTGCTTTCCTGTTTTTGCCACCAAAATGGATAACCTCACATTTATCCACATTATACTGCATCTGCCAAACATTTGCCCACTCACCCAGCCTATCCAAGTCACCTTGCAGTCTCCTAGCATCCTCCTCACAGCTAACACTGCCCCCCAGCTTAGTGTCATCTGCAAACTTGGAGATATTGCCTTCAATTCCCTCATCCAGATCATTAATATATATTGTAAATAGCTGGGGTCCCAGCACTGAGCCTTGCGGTACCCCACTAGTCACTGCCTGCCATTGTGAAAAGGACCCGTTTAGGACCCGTTTACTCCTACTCTTTGCTTCCTGTTTGCCAGCCAGTTCTCTATCCACATCAATACTGAACCCCCAATGCCATGTGCTTTAAGTTTGTATACTAATCTCTTATGTGGGACCTTGTCGAAAGCCTTCTGGAAGTCCAGATACACCACATCCACTGGTTCTCCCCTATCCACGCTGCTAGTTACATCCTTGAAAAATTCTATAAGATTCGTCAGACATGATTTACCTTTCGTAAATCCATGCTGACTTTGTCCAATGATTTCACCACTTTCCAAATGTGCTGCTATCCCATCTTTAATAACTGACTCTAGCAGTTTCCCCACTACCGATGTTAGACTAACCTGTTTTCTCTCTCCCTCCCTTTTTAAAAAGTGGGGTTACATTAGCTACCCTCCAATCCTCAGGAACCACTCCAGAATCTAAAGAGTTTAAAAAAATTATCACTAATGCATCCACTATTTCTGGGCTACTTCCTTAAGTACTCTAGGATGCAGCCTATCTGGCCCTGGGGATTTATCGGCCTTTAATCCATTCAATTTACCCAACACCACTTCCCGGCTAACCTGGATTTCACTCAATTCCTCCAACTCCTTTGACCCGCGGTCCCCTGCTATTTCCGGCAGATTATTTATGTCTTCCTTAGTGAAGACGGAACCAAAGTAGTTATTCAATTGGTCCGCCATATCCTTGTTCCCCATGATCAACTCACCTGTTTCTGACTGCAAGGGTCCTACATTTGTTTTAACTAATCTCTTTCTTTTCACATATCTATAAAAACTTTTGCAGTCAGTTTTTATGTTCCCTGCCAGTTTTCTTTCATAATCTATTTTTCCTTTCCTAATTAAGCCCTTTGTCCTCCTCTGCAGGTCTCTGAATTTCTCCCAGTCCTCCGGTATGCTGCTTTTTCTGGCTAATTTGTACGCATCATCCTTCGCTTTGATACTATCCCTGATTTCCCTTGTTATCCACGGATGGACTACCTTCCCTGATTTATTCTTTTGCCAAACTGGGATGAACAATTTTTGTAGTTCATCCATGCAGTCTTTAAATGTCTTCCATTGCATATCCACCGTCAACCCTTTTAGAATTAATTGCCAGTCAATCTTGGCCAATTCACGTCTCATACCCTCAAAGTTACCTTTCTTTAAGTTCAGAACCAATGTTTCTGAATTATCAATGTCACTCTCCATCCTAATGAAGAACTCAACCATATTATGGTCACTCTTGCCCAAGGGGGCACGTACAACAAGACTGCTAACTAACCCTTCCTCATTACTCAATACCCAGTCTAAAATAGCCTGCTCTCTCATTGGTTCATCTACATGTTGATTTAGATAACTATCCCGCATACATTCCAAGAAATCCTCTTCCTCAGCACCCCTGCCAATTTGATTCACGCAATCTATATGTAGATTGAAGTCACCCATTATAACGGTTTTGCCTTTGTCGCACGCATTTCTAATTTCCTGTTTGATACCATCTCCAACTTCACTACTACTGTTAGGTGGCCTGTACACAACACCCACCAGCGTTTTCTGCCCCTTAGTGTTTCGCAGCTCTACCCATACCGATTCCACATCCTCCAAACTAATGTCCTTCCTTTCCATTGCGTTAATCTCCTCTCTAATCAGCAACGCTACCCCACCTCCTTTTACTTTCTCTCTATCCCTCCTGAATATTGAATATCCTTGGATGTTCAGCTCCCAGCCTTGGTCACCCTGGAGCCATGTCTCCGTGATCCCAACTATATCATACTCATAAATAGATATCTGCACATTCAACTCATCCACCTTATTACGAATGCTCCTTGCATTGAGACACAAAGCCTTCAGGCTTGTTTTTACAACACTCTTACCCCTTATACAATTATGTTGAAAAGTGGCCCTTTTTGATTTTTGCCCTGGTTTTGTCTGCCTGCCACTTTTGCTTTTCACCTTGCTACCTATTGCTTCTACCCTCATTTTACACCCCTCTGTCTCTACGCTCACACATTTAAGAAACCCTTTCCCTTTAACTCTATCCTCCACTAGCCGTATGGAACGAGCTGCCAGAGAAGGCAGTTGAGGCAGGGACTATCCCAACGTTTAAGAAACAATTAGACAGGTACATGGATAGGACAGGTTTGGAAGGATAAGTGCCAAAGTTGGGCATATGGGACTAGTGTAGATGGGACATTGTTGGCCGGTGTGGGCAACTTGGGCCGAAGGGCCTGTTTCCACACTGTATCACTCCATGACTTTGAATCTCAGTTCAGAAAATTAACAAAGGCAGTTATAAGGTCATAAGGGATAGGAGAAGATTTAGGCCATTCGGCCCATCAAGTCTACTCCGCCATTCAATCGTGGCTGATCTATCTCTCCCTCCCAACCCCATTCTCCTGCATTCTCCCCATAACACTGACACCCGCACTAATCAAGAATCTACCTATCTCTGCCTTAAAAATATTCACTGACTTGGCCTCCACAGCGTTCTGTGGGAAAGAATTCCACAGATTCACCACCCTCTGACGTAAATAAATTTCTCCTCTTCTCCTTCCTGAAAAAACATCCTTAAATTCTGAGGCTGTGCCCTCTAGTCCTTGACTCTCCCACTAGTGGAAACATCCTCTCCACATCCACTCTATCCAGGCCTTTCATTATTCTCTGTACGTTTGAATAGAGAATCTTGTAAATTCTCTCTGCACCTTTTCTATCTTGTCATAAGGTCACTACGACCATATTATCTCTGTCCCGCCCACTCCCCTGACATCAGTCTGAAGAAGGGTCTCGACCCCAAACGTCACCCATTCCTTCTCCCCAGAGACGCTGCCTGTTACCCCAGCATTTTGAGTCTATCTTCACAAGGTCATGAGTTGGGCCGAAGGGCCTGTTTCCACGACGTATGGCTCTCACACTCTGTGTCTTCCAGAGATGCTGCCTGACCCGTTGAGTTACTCCAGCGTTTTGCCTCTTGTCTTGAGTGGATAGTTTAAGGGATCCCATCTCATCTCCTGCCCAACTAGCAAATAGGTGCAGGAGTAGGCCGTTCGGCCCTTCGAGCCAGCACCGCCATTCAATATGATCATGGCTGATCATCCACAATCAGTACCCCGATTCCTGCTTTCTCCCCATATCCCTTGATTCCGTTAGCCCCAAGTGCTAAATCTAACTCTCTCTTGAAAACATCCAGTGAATCGGCCTCCACTGCCTTCTGTGGCGGAGAATTTCACAGATTCACAACTCTCTGGGTGAAAAGGTTTTTCCTCATCTCAGTCCTAAATGCCTGACCCCTTATTCTTAAACTGTGTGACCCCTGGTTCTGGACTCCCCAACATCGGGGAACAATTTTCCTGCATCTAGCCTGTCCAATCCCTTAAGAATTTTATACGTCTCTATAAGATGCCCTCTCATCCTTCTAAATTCCAGCGAATACAAGCCCAGTCGACCCATTCTTTCATCATATGACAGTCCCGCCATCCCGGGAATTTACCTGGTGAACCTACCCTTCACTCCCTCAATAGCAAGAATGTCCTTCCTCAAATTAGGGGACCAAAACTGCACACAATACTCCAGGTGTGGTCTCACCGGGGCCCCGTGCAACTGCAGAAGGACCTCCTTGCTCCAAACCTCCTGTCCCTTATACTTAAAGCACGATGTTGGCTTCTTTCCACCAGAGCTCCTGGACTGCGGGAGGGCTACAAACAACTGCAACGACGGCAGTACATACGAGGCTTTTGCAGATGTATTGCACCTTGGTGAGTGTTCCCCTCTCGCCCCCTCACCCTGGAGATATCCTGAGATAGGTCTGAAGAAGGGTCTCGACCCGAAACGTCACCCGTTCCTTCGCTCCATCGATGCTGCCTCACCCGCTGAGTTTCTCCAGCATTTTTGTCTGCCTTCTGGAGATATTGAGGATGAGTCTCCTGAGAGACGGACTGAAAGAGAGAGAGAGAGAGAGAGAGCGGGAGGGAAGGGAGGGGGAGAGAGAGAGGGTGGGGTATGAGGGGAGGGGGAGAGAGAGAGAGGGAGGGAGAGGAGAGGGGAGGGAGGGGAGGCGGTAGGGTGGGGTACAGAGACAGTAACATAGGCCAGGGGGGGATGATGACTGTGTGTGTGTGTGTGTGCAGGTCTACATAGGGAAGATGCATACCCCCCCTACACCGCCAAGAGAGAAAACTGCAGAAGGAATGCAAACATACCCGTGTACAAGATCAAAAAATGCGTTTTTCTGGTCGATGAAAGAAGTGAGTAGTGGGACACCGTGGTTTACTCTCCCCCCTCCCTCTCTCCCCTCCCTCTCCTCCCCTCCCTCTCCCCTCTCCTATTTCCCACCCAGTCTTCCCTCCACCTCTCTGTCTCCCTTCCTCCCTCCCTCTCCCCTCTTTCTCCTTCCCTTTTCTTTCTTTCCTCCCCTCCCTCCCTCCTCTTCTCTCTCTCCCTTCATTCCCTCCCCCCTCAGATTCCTATTAAATCTTTCCCCCTTCACCTTGAACCTATGCCCTCTGGTCCTCGATTCCGCTACTCTGGGCAAGAGACTCTCTGTGTCTACCTGATCTATTCCTCTCATGATTTTGTACACCTCTATAAGATCACCCCTCATCCTCCTGCGCTCCCACATCAGAAGAAGGGTCTCGTCCAGAAACGTCACCCATTCCTTCTCTCCAGAGATATATTTTGCATCTATCTTCGGTTGAAACCAACATCTGCAGTTCCTTCTTACACATTTCCTTGGTCATCGTCCGCTTTGATGTCCTTTTAACACCGTACCCTTCCATACCTCTAGTCTCCCTCTCCCCTGACTCTCAGTCTGAAGAAGGGTCTCGACCCGAAACGTCACCCATTCCTTCTCTCTGGAGATGCTGCCTGTCCTGCTGAGTTACTCCAGCACTTTGTGTCTATCTTCGGTGTAAACCAGCATCTGCAGTTCCCTCCTGCACCCACATATTTATTTGTAAGGTCATAAGTGATAGGAGTAAAACTAGGCCATTCGGCCCATCAGGTCTACTCCGCCATTCCAATCATGGCTGATCTATCTCTCACCTCCTAACCCCATTCTCCTGCCTTCTCCACATAACCCCAGACACCCGCACTAATCAATAATCTATCTATCTCAGCCTTAAAAATATCCACTGACATGTGGCCTCCACAGCCGTCTGTGGCTAAGAATTGCACAGATTCACCACCGACTAAAGAAATTCCTCCTCATCTCCGTCCTAAAATTCCCGGTTTTCGAATTCCCGGTTGCCATGCTAGTATTCCCTCTGATTATAGTCACAGTGTGGAAACAGGCCCTTCGGCCCATCTTGCCCACCCCGGCCAACATGTCTCAGCTACACTAGTCCCACCTGCCTGCGTTTGGTCCATATCCCACCAAACCTGTAATCCCTGGAGGATACTCCCTTGAGGAATGTCCCCTCGACATCAGGGATGATAGAGGACGTCCCCTCCACCTTCTCCGACCAACTTAGAACCCTCCGCCACGCTCCGACGAGGCCCTTCAGCCCGACCGTTCCATGCTTGCCCCTACCTCTCCTTGATTGTGCTTTCCTTCACAGAAATGAAGCCCTTCGTCGCAAGGAATGGACCTGTTGCAATCATGGTCAACATAATAGACAGACTGCATGTAAGCTAAAAGAGACCCCCATACCCCACCCCCCCATCTTCCTCTTCCTCATCCCCCCCACCCCACCACCCACACAGGTAACCAGGACAAATGGGTTAACGTACGATGAGCGTTTGTCGGCACTGGGCCTGACATCGCTGGCGTTTAGAAGAATGAGGGGGGGACCTCATTGAAACTTTACCGAATAGCGAAAGGCCTGGATAGAGTGGATGTGGAGAGGATGTTTCCACTAGTGGGAGAGTCTAGGACCAGAGGGCACAGCCTCAGAATTAAAGGACGTTCCTTCAGAAAGGAGATGAAGAGGAATGACTTTAGCCAGAGGGTGGTGAATCTGTGGAATTCTTTACCACAGACGGCTGTGGAGGCCACAAGTCAGTGGATATTTTTTAGGCAGAGATACATAGATTCTTGATTAGTGCGGGTGTCAGGGGTTATGGGGAGAAGGCAGGAGAATGGGGTTAGGAGGTAGAGATAGATCAGCCATGATTGAATGGTGTAGTCGACTGTAGTTTAGTTTAGAGATACAGCGCGGAAACAGGCCCTTCAGCCCACCGGGTCAGCGCCGACCAGCGATCCCCGCACACTAACACTATCCTACACACACACACACACACACACACACTGGGGACAATTTACAATCACACCAAGTCAATTAACTTACAAACCCGCACGTCTTTGGAGTGTGGGAGGAAACCGGAGTTCCCGGGAAAAACCCACGCTGGTCACGGGGAGAACGTGCAAACTCCGTACAGACAGCACCCGTGGTCGTGATCGAACCCGGGTCTCCGGCGCTGTGAAGCAGCAGCTTTACCCGCTGCGCCACCGTGCCACCCTGTTAGGCCGGGCCAAGCTGGCCATCCGCGAGTCACGGTGCCAGGCGGACGAGGGCTCTGCCCGAGCCGGCTGTCTGCCCCTTTTCCGGGGTTACGACCGCGCCTGGGTGGCACTAGAGAGGGACCACGGGCGCCCTGGGGGATTTCCGGGACCGCTGGGCACCGCGGGGGGTGGAAGACATCCTCAACGGGGATTGTAACAGAATTATATAATCGTTTATTTCGTATATTTGTTTGACTCGTGTTGTTTAGTTTAGTTTAGAGATACAGCGAGGAAACAGGCCCTTCGGCCCATCAGGCCCGTGACTACCAGCGATCCCCGCACACTAACACTATCCTACACCCACTAGGGACAGTTTTTACATTTACACCAAGCCAATTAGCCCACAAACCTGCACGTCTTTGGAGTGCGGGAGTAAACCGAAGATCTTGTAGGAAATCCACGCAGGTCACGGGCAGAATGGTGGAGCGTTTTGTCAATTATTTTTGGTTCAAAAGAAAACCCTGACGCTGTACTGTCCTGCCTTCTCCCTTCCATCTTGGTCACAGAGTCACAGAGTGATACAGTGTGGAAACAGGCCCTTCGGCCCATCTTGCCCACACCGGCCAACAATGTCCCACCTTGCCCCATATCCCTCCAAACCTGTCCTATCCATGTACCTGTCCAACTGTTTCTTAAACGTTGGGATAGTCCCAGCCTCAACTACTTCCTCCAGCAGCTCGTTCCATACACCCACCACCCTCTGTGTGAAAAGGTTACCCCTCAGATTCCTATTAAACTATCCCCTTCACCTTGAACCTATGCCCTCTGGTCCTCGATTCCCCTACTCTGGGCAAGAGACTCTGTGCATCTACCCGATCTATTCCTCTCATGATTTTGTACCTCTCTATAAGATCGCCCCTCATCCTCCTGCGCTCCAAGGAATAGAGACCCAGCCTGCTCAACCGCTCCCTGTAGCTCAGGCCCCTCTAGGCCTGGCAACATCGTCGTAAATCTTTTCTGAATCCTTTCAAGCTTGACGATATCTTTCCTTCCAACAAAAGAATTACAAAGGAGGAATTATCCGAACAGTTATCCAACCGACCAAGCCAGTAACTTATCACTCCATGCTAATAGTTGGCTACGGAACAGGTAAGAATCATCGCGTTCCCCCCAAACCCCATCCCTCCCAGCACCTCCCACGACCCCTCCCCACGGGGGTGGTGGGGCGATCAGGAGCCACCCCGAGCCCATAACCCAGGCAACATCCTTTCAGCTTCATCCCCTTTGATCTCCCCTTTTCACACCTTACCCTTCCGTATATGCCCTTGGCTGTCCTTGTACATCAGTCACTGAAACTAAGCATGCAGGCACCGCAGGCAGTGAAGAAAGTTAATGGCATGTTGGCCTTCATAACGAGAGGATTTGAGTTTAGGAGCAGGGAGGTCCTACTGCAGTTGTACAGGGCCCTGGTGAGACCACACCTGGAGTATTGTGTGCAGTTTGGGTCTCCTAATTTGAGGAAGGACATTCTTGCTATTGAGGGAGCCCAGCGTAGGTTCACCAGGTTAATTCCCGGGATGGCGGGACTGACATATGATGAAAGAATGGATCGACTGGGCTGGTATTCGCTGGAATTTAGAAGGATGAGAGGGCATCTTATAGAAACGTATAAAATTCTTAAGGTGTTGGACAGGCTAGATGCAGGAAAAAATGTTCCCCATTTTGGGGGAGTCCAGAATCAGGGGTCACACAGTTTAAGAATAAGGGGTCGGCCATTAGGGATTGAGATGAGGAAAAATGTTTTCACCCAGAGAGTTGCGAATCTGTGGAATTCTCTGCCACAGAAGGCAGTGGAGGCCAATTCACTGGATGTTTTCAAGAGAGACTTAGATTTAGCTCTTAGGGCCAACGGAATCAAGGGATATTGGGGAGAAAGCAGGAACTGGTTCTGGATGATCAGCCATGGTCATATTGATTGGCGGTACTGGCTCGAAGGACTGAATGGCCGACTACTGCACCTATATTCTATGTTTCTATCTTACCTACACTACGAACTCTGAAAGGCCTGGATAGAGTGGATGTGGAGAGGATGTTTCCACTAGTGGGAGAGTCTAGGACTAGAGGGCACAGCCTCAGAATTAAAGGAGGTTCCTTTAGAATGGAGATGAGGAGGAATTTCTTTAGCCAGAGGGTGGTGAATCTGTGCCACATTGAATGGCGGTGCTGGCTCGAAGGGCCGAATGGCCTACTCCTGCACCTATTGTCTATAAGGCAGGAGAATGGGGTTCAGAGGGAGAGATAGATCAGCCATGATTGAACGGCGGCGTAGACGTGATGGGCCGAATGGCCTAATTCTGCTCCTATCACCTATGAACTTACATAGACTCCGTACAGACAGCACCCGTCGTCGGGATTCAACCCGGGTCTCTGGCGCTGTAAAGCAGCAATCCCCCTCCGGACCCTGGAGTCATGCTGTCGCCCCTCTCTCCGCTCCCCCCCCCCCCCCGCATCCCTCCCGTCCGTATATTCAATACTCCGTGATCCCGATCCAGGATAACCTCACGTTCCGTGTTTTCCTTTTTGCCAGTCGGAAATGATCCGTACTGGATTGTGAAAAACAGCTGGGGGGACAACTGGGGCGAACAGGTGAGTGGATCACACAAAATGCCGCAGCTACTCAGCTGGACGGGCAGCATCTCTGGAGGGAAGGAATGGGCGACGTTTCGGGTCAAGAGAAAGCAAACTCAATGTCGGGAGGGAGAGAAAGATCAGCCACGATTGAATGGCGGAGTAGACTCGATGGGCCGAATGGCCTAATTCTTCTCCTAGCACTTACGAATGTTATTTCAAGAGGGACTTGTATACACAAACCCAGGGTTGTAATGCTGAGGCTCTATAAGGTGCTGGTCAGGCCACATTTGGAATATTGTGAGCAGTTTTGGGCCCCGTATCTGAGGAAGGATGTGCTGGCTCTGGAGAGGGTCCAGAGGAGGTTTACCAGAACGATCCCGGGAATGAGTGGGTTAACCTATGATGAGCGTTTGTCGGTGCTGGGCCTGGACTGACTGGAGTTTAGAAGGTTGAGGGGGGACCTCATTGAAACGAACAGAATAGTGAAAGGCCTGGATAGAGTGTATGTGGAGAGGATGTTCCCACTAGTGGGAGAGTCTAGGACCAGAGGGCGCAGCCTCAGAATTAAAGGACGTTACTTCAGGAAGGAGACGAGGAGGAATTTCTTTAGTCAGGTGGTGGTGAATCTGTGGAATTCTTTGCCACAGACGGCAGTGGAGGCCACAAGTCAGTGGATATTTTTAAGGCAGAGATGGATAGATACTTGATTAGTGCGGGTGTCAGGCGTTAAGGGGAGAATGGGGTTAGGAGGGAGAGATAGATCAGCCACGATTGAATGACTCGATAATAATCATGTATTGTCTTATCACTGTACCTCAGCACACGTGACTATTAACTGAATTAAACGCGTCTAAAACTCATCTAAACTTTTAATGCAAAATAAAGTCCAATTAAAGCTAGTTAGAGGGTCTCCAATGAGGTAGAGAGAGGGGGAGAGAGAGACAAAGAGAGAGACAGAGAGAGAGATGGAGAGAGAGATAGGGAGAGAGGCAGAGAGAGTTATATGCCATCTTGCCAGGGCGGCATGGTGGCGCAGCGGTAGAGGTGCTATCTCACAGCGCCAGAGGCCCGGGTTCGATCCTGACCACAGGTGCTGTCTGTGCAGAGTTTGCATGTTGGGCCGAAGGTCCTGTTTCTGCACCGTATCTCTAAAGACTGAAGTGTTACCGGGGGGGAGGGGGGGTGTCAGGTTTTTATTTGGGGAGGGGGGCGCGGTGGCCTCGCTGTCTAGAACCGCTCCCTTTATTTCTCTTTCGCTCTTCATCCCCAGGGCTACGTACGGATTTATCGAGGAGCAAATGTGGGCAGGATTGGAAATTTCGCCGTGTCCTCCACCGTGTGAGGGAGACCGCTCCCATCTCCACCCCTCCCCTCTCCACCCCTCCCCTCACCTCCCCCCCCCCCATCACCTCTCCTCCCCTCCCCACCCTGGTCGTGTTTCTAGGCCGGTTGTGAAGTACCCAGACGGACAATGACTTTCCTCCAGTTTATTATCATTTGCTATGCTTGCATTACTTAATTAATGTGTTGGTGCTGTTGTTGATTCTTTACGAGGGAGGGTGTAGATCAGTGTCACTCATGTTATGAGTTATACTTTTGTAGTTACGCCCACTTGCTTTTACAGTAATCCTCCCCGCCTGCCTGCCCGCTTCCCTTAGAATTAGAAAGACTCGCTAGCGTGAAGCTATCTCTGCGATATCATTAATAAAGTCTCTGGACCTTTATCATGGTGTTTGGCTTCAGTTATTACTGCAGTCGTAACACAACATTCCCCTCCTCTCTCCTCCATCTCCTCCTCCCCTCTCCTCTCCTCTCCACCCCTCCCATACCGTCTCCTCTCCTCCCATCACCTCCCCTCTCGTACCCTCCCCTCTCCTCCCATCCCCTCTCCTCCCATCCCCTCCTCTCCTCCCCTATCCTCTCCTTCCCTCCCCTATCCTACCCTCTCCTCTCCTACCCTCTCCTCTCCTCCACTCTCCTCTCTTCCCCTCTCCTCCCCTCCCCAGACTGTCGTGTCCAGCCCCTGCCTCACCCGTCCCAACGTAGTGCAGCCCATGGGGTGCAGCAGTAGCGCCTCGCCCCTGTGGCCCGTCACATCCGATCATCGGTTCATGAGTTGGACGGGGCGCCGGACTTGGGCCCCGGGCTAAAACTCCTCCACTGGCCCGCCGGCTGGGCTTTGTGTGCAGTCTAGCACCCGGGGCCAACTCATTCACGCACACTCGCACGCACAGGCGGCACATACACACGCACACAGACATGCATATACATACACACGCACACAGACATGCACATATATACACACGCACATATATACACACGCGTGCACACTGCCACACGCGCACACACACTCGCGCGCGCGTACACACAGACCCTCACTGGGGGACGGGTCACACATGCACACACTGCCACACACTCGCACGCAGACATGCACATACATACACAAGCACACACTTATATACACATGCATGCACACTGCCACACGCACGCACACACTGTCACACACACACACTGATACACACACACGCACTGATACACACACACACACTGATACACACGCACTGATACACACAAATACACACACACGCACTGATACAGACACTGATACACACAGACACTGATACACACACACACTGATACACACAGACACTGATACACACACACACTCCAGGGATCAGTCCTCTACATCATCCTAAAATAAATTTACAGAAGTTCTGGTCACCGTGTTACAGGAAAGATGGTGTCAAGCTGGAAAGGGCGCAGAGAAGATCTACGAGGATGTTGCCAGGACTAGAGGGTGTGAGCTACAGGGAGAGGTTGAGCAGGCTGGGTCTCTATTCCTTGGAGCGCAGGAGGATGAGGGGCGATCTTATAGAGAGGTACAAAATCATGAGAGGAATAGATCGGGTAGACGCACAGACTCTCTTGCCCAGAGTAGGGGAGTCGAGGTCCAGAGGACACAGGTTCAAGGTGAGGGGGAAAAGATTCAATAGGAATCTGAGGGGCAACTTTTTCACACAGAAGGTGGTGGGTGTATGGAACGAGCTGACAGAGGAGGTAGTTGAGGCTGGGACTATCCCAACGTTTAAGAAAGTTGGACAGGTACATGGATAGGACAGGTTTGGAGGGATATGGACCAAGCGCAGGCAGGTGGGACCGGTGTAGATGGGACATTGTTGGCCAGTGTGGGCAAGTTGGGCCGAAGGGCCTGTTTCCATTAGTATTACTCTAGGTGGGACTAGTGTAGCTGGGACATTGTTGGCCTGTGTGGGCAAGATGAGCCCAAGGGCCTGTTTCCGCTCTGTGTGACTCTCAAGTTGAGATCAAGCAGTCAGACTCAGTGGCAGAAACCTCGGTATGTTGACAAGTGCGTCATCAAGCCTCAGAATGTTCCAGAACAACGGAGCCCGCGGTGACCCAGCTCACGTGACGGGGCCGTGGGTGGTGGGATGGCGGCTTGGGCGGGAGGCATCAAACCCGCCCAGCGACAGACGGGAGAGGTGCCAGCTCTCTGTGGGCCCAAGAGTCCAAACAGCAGAGAGGCCGAACCACAACTCCTCTGGAATCCAGTTTCCGATTCCCACACACCAACACTGTCCGACACATTTATACCAAGCCGGTTCCTATGTTGTACTGTTTTTTACTGTCACTTTTCGTTTAGTTTAGAGATACAGCGCGGAAACAGGCCCTTCGGCCCACCGAGTCCACGCCGACCAGCGATCCCCGCACATTAACACTATCCTACACACACACTAGGGATGATTTTACATTTTTATACCAAGCTAGTCCCTGTGTTGGTACACAAAAAAGCTGGAGAAACTCAGTGGGTGCAACAGCATCTATGGAGCGAAGGAGATAGGGTCTCGGCCTAAAACGTGGCCTTCTTCAGTCGCTGTGTTGTACTGTTTCGCCGACAGCATGGCCAGGCCTGGACGACCCCTGAACTCCGACCCAGTGCTGTCGTCGCCAGGGCAACGGGGCCTAGTCAAGCCTCTGGCATTTTTAACAACTTTAAACGTGAAGGGTACAAAATAACGCCAGAAATGTGGCGACTCTTGCGTACTGACTCCGAGCCACCATTCTTTAGTTTGGAGATACAGCGCGGAAACAGGCACTTCGGCCCACCAAGTCCGCGCCGGCCAGCGATACCCGCACACTAACCCTATCCCACACACTAGTGACAATTTTACAGAGGGTCAATTAATCCACTTTGGAGGTTGGAAGGAAACCGGAGCACCCGGATGAAACCGACACGGATCACGGGGGGAACGTGCAAACTCCACACAGACAGCACCCGTAGTCAGGATCGAACTCGAGTCTCTGGCGCTGTGAGGCAGCAGCTCTACCCGCTGCACAACCATGCCGCACCTGATCCTTTTGACTCTGACACAGAGAACTAATTGTGTGTGTATCTCTGTGTGTGTATGTATATCTGTGTGTGTGTGTATATCTGTGTGTGTGTGTATATCTGTGTGTATCTGTGTATATCTGTGTGTGTGTGTGTGTATATCTGTGTGTGTGTATCTGTGTGTGTATATGTGCGTGTATATTCGGTAGGCGGCGCGACTTTCGTCAGCAGCGGCCTCTGCAGTCCGTCTGTGTTTTTATTATTTTATGTCTATGTTTTTATGTAGTTTTTGTTATTTTCTGTTGGGGGGTATGTGTGTGGGGGGGTGGGAGGGAGGGGGTAACTTTTAAATCTCTCCCTGCACGGGAGACCCGACCTTTTCTTTGTCGGGTCTCCGTTGTCGTTGGGGCTGCAACGAGGAGCGGCCTCCAACAGGAAGACCGGGGGCTCTGGTACCGACTACTCACCTCACCGTCGCGGAGCTGGCCGAGTCCAGAGCGGGTGGAGCTGTGGTGGACGCTGGAGGGAGACCGCTTTTCAGGGCTCCCGCAACGGCGACTTCTCCCGCCCGAGTTGCGGGGTTGAAGAGCTCCTTGAGCGGGGCCTTACACCATCGCCCCGCGAGGCTTGGAATGGCCGCGGGACTCTGCGAGCGCACGCCGGGGGCTCTAACATCAAGAACCCGGTGTGCGACCTTGCATCACCCGGCGTGGCTTTAATGGCCACGGGACAACTCGCCATCGCCCGCCGGGGGCTTTGACTTTGACTCGGACTCTGACATGGGGGGGAGAGTGCAGTGGAGAGATAAGTTTTTTTGGCCTTCCATCACAGCAATGTGATGGATGTTTATGTAAATTATGTTGTGTCTTGGGTCTATTTGTTTGTAATGTATGGCTGCAGAAACGACATTTCGTTTGGACCTCAGGGGGTCCAAATGACAATAAATTGAATTGAATTGAATTGAATATGTGCGTGTGTGTGTATCTGTGCGTGTGTGCGTGTCTGTGTGTGTGTGGGTGAGGCCACTCGGCCCATCGATGCTGAACACCGCACAAGGATGTCACGACCCATCCACCCCTTGCCAAGGGAGGGAGGAAGGGATCCATTCCCTGTGTTGTGCTGCCCTCTGGTGTGCAGTGCGGGCGTTGCGAGACGGTGCAGAGATAAGGGGGGAGGGTGACAGAACCCCTAACAGATGGAGAGGGTGGGGTGAGGGATGATGAGGGGGTTGTGGGGGGTGGGGTGAGGGGTGAGGATGAACAACACAAAATCTGTCCAACAATAAACATCTGTCTTTAATCCAGCGCTGGGTGGGTGTGTGGGGCACCCAAGGGTGCTGGGACTGTGGGTGGGGCACCCAAGGGTGGTGTGACTGTGGGCACCCAAGGGTGCTGTGACTGTGGGTGGGGCACCCTAGGGTGCTGGGACTGTGGATGGGTGGGGCACCCCAGGATGCTATGACTATAAGGGCACCCCAGGATGCTGTGGCTGTGTGTGGGGCAACCCAGGGTGCTGTGGCCGTGGGAGGTAACTATAAGGAGGTGCCGAGGAACTGCTGGACGTTCTCCTGGAAGTCGCTGAAACGCCCCTGGCTTTTCTCGTCCAGAACACCCTTGCGTTCGATCATCAGCCGCAGGTCGTGGATGCGATGCTTCATCTGCTGCGTCATGGTGTGCTGTGTCCCCAAGTAACGCTGGTAGTCTGGGCGGGGGGGGGGAGGAAGAGAGAGAGAGAGGAGGAGAGAGAGGGGAAGAGAGAGGGAGAGAGAGAGAGGGGTTACAGCTAGACCCATGGTCAAATACACACACACGCACGCACTCACAATAACACACGCGCACGCACACGCACTCTCACACCCACCGCACGCGCACACACACACTCACACCCTCTCACCTTTAATGGTGACCTCTGGAATATGCAGGACCTCTCGTTCCATGGTGGTGATGACCAAAGATTATAGAGGAGGAGTGGTCTATCTTGCTCTGCTATAAGATCTTTGGTGATGACGGTGAGGGGGAGCTGCAGGGGGGGGGGGGGGGGAGACAGAGAGAGAGAGAGCGCGGTGAGGAGAGGCAGGGGTCACACACGGAGGGGAGGGGACCACACGGCAACACACCCCCCATCAAACCTTATCCACCTGCGACTTAGACCATCCACAAGGAACCATGCACCTGCACTCCTAGATCCCTCTGCTCTACGCTGCCATTTATTGTGTGTCCTGCTTTGATCTGTCATCTTCACACCTCATCCTTCCTTATCTCTGTGCCTCACCCCCCCCCCCCCCCCCCCCCGACTACCAGACTGAAGGTCCTCGACCCGAAACGTCACCCAATTCATTCCTTCTCTCCAGAGCTGCCGCCCGTCCCCGCTGAGTTCCTCCAGTTCTTTCCCACGAGTTAATGCCCCCATTATCCGGCTCGGCCTAGGCCACCGTTGCCCCCGGAGACGGGCCCAACGCTCACCTTGGCCTTCAGCTCCAGCTCCTGGCCTCGAAGAAACTCCTTGTATTCAGGCTCCTAGACCCGGACATAAACAACCAGGGCTTCATAAGTCATTATATATATATATATATATATATATATATACCAAGTGCAGACCCGTTGGGTCTGTTGCCCCAACGGCGTTTTGCGGGGGGGGGGGGAGCGGCATCAAACTCACATTAACCACCCCCCAAACACACAGGTGGGGGGAGGGGGGATGTGAAGAGGGGAGGGAGGGGAGAGGAGGTGGAGGAAACGGGACAGATTTGGGAGGGAAAGGAGAGTGGGGTAGGGGGTGAGAGAGGGGGATGGGGAGAGAGATGTGGAGGATGGGGAGGTAGGGGTGGGGGAGAGAGTGGGGAGGGAGAGTGGAGGGGGAAGGGGGAGAGGTGGAAGAGTGGGGAGGGAGGTGGAGAGGGGTAGGGGGAGTGATGGAAGAGGGACAGAGGGGTAGGAGGAAGGGGGCGGGTGGTGAGAGGGAAGGGGGTGGCGTAGAGAGGGAAGGGGGGTGGGGGAGAGAGGAATGGGTGGGAGGGAGAGGGGTGTGGAGAGGGAAACATAGAACCATTGAAATTAAGTGCAGAAGTAGGCCATTCGGCCCTTCGAGCCTGCACCAACATTCAATATGATCGTGGCTGATCATCCAACTCAGTATCCTGTACCTGCCTTCTCTCCATACCCCCTGATCCCTTTAGCCACAAGGGCCACATCTAACTCCCTCTTAAATACAGCCAATGAACAGGCCTCAACTACCTTCTGTGCCAGTGAATTCCAGAGATTCACCACTCTCTGTGTGAAAAATGTTTTTCTCATCTCGGTCCTAAAAGATTTACCCCTTATCCTTAAACTGTGACCTTGTTCTGGACTTCCCCAACATCTGGAACAAACTTCCTGCATCTAGCCTGTCCAACCCCTTAATAATTTTGTACGTTTCTATAAGATACCCCCTCAATCTTCTAAATTCTAGCATGTACAAGCCGAGTCTATCCAGTCTTTCGTCATATGAAAGTCCTGACCTCCCAGAAATCAGTCTGGTGAACCTTCTCTGTACTCCCTCTATGGCAACAATGTATTTGAGCATTGGGCATTGTGACATCACACGATGGAACGTTCACCAGGGGCTGGGGCTGGTGCTGATTCTATGGGTGAGAAGCCAGTTTATTTTTGAAATATTGGGGGGGGGGGGGAGAAGGATTTGATTAAAAATGTGCACTTAAACACGACGAAATGTAATGAGATGCGGATACTTAGAAAGAAAAGTGAAATCTCTACCGAAATGGAAAAGATGTCGGCGATTCAGCTTTCCCCCTTATCCTTAAACTTTGAGGCTTTGTTCTGGTCTTCCCCAACATCCGGAACAATCTTTCTGCTTCTAGCCCGTCCAACCCCTTAACAATTTTATACGTTTCTATAAGATACCCCCTTAATCTTCTAAAATCTAGCGAGTACAAGGCGAGTCTCTCCAGTCTTTCTTCATATGAAAGTTCTGACATCCCAGGAATCAGTCTGGTGAACCTTCTCTGTACTCCCTCTCTATGGCAACGATGTCTTTGAGCATTGGGCATTGTGACATCACACGATGGAACGTTCACCATTGGCTGGGGCTCCTGCATAGGCATATGTAAATGTATCCATTCCGATTGGACATATGTGAACATTGGGCATTGTGACATCACACGATGGAACGTTCACCAGGGGCCGGGGCTGGTGCTGCTTCTATGGGTGAGAAGCCAGTTTATTTTTGAAATATTGGGGGGGGGGGGGGGGGGGGGGGAGAAGGATTTGATTAAAAACGTGCACTTAAACACGACAAAATGTAATGAGGAGCGGATACTTAGAAAGAGAAGTGAAATCTCTACCGAAATGGAAAAGATGTCGGGGATTCTGCGTCTGGTTTCGGAGTTGCAGGGAATCAAAGGAAGAAATGCGGCCGGAAGCCGTACATGTAAATGGATCCATTCCGATTGGACGTCTGCGAGCGTCGGGCATTGCGATTGGACATCTGCGAGCATCGGGCATTGTGACATCGCACGGCAGGAACGAATCGAAAGGCAGAAAGGGTGCTGGACGCCAGCCGGACGGATGGGACGAGAGTTTTATATATTAACTAGACCAAGTGCAGACCCGTTGGGTCTGTCAGAGGACATCAGCCACGTAAAATAGTGGAATTAATTCAAGCTGTGGAAAAGGCGCTTAAGGACTTGAGCGATCTCGGAGACACAGGCGCTATTAAAAATCCACTGATGACAAAATCAATTGAAACCAAGCTTCCAGAAACCCTCAAGAAGGAATGGCTGGTTTATGTAGCTGACAAGAGGAATGCTGTGGCACCAGAGAAACGGTTTGACAGTCTCTTGTCATTTCTCAAAGAGCAGGAGAGCATATACGAACAGCTCGAGCAACTGAGGGACGAGGAGCCGAGTAGAAAGGAAACTCGGACTGAACCAAGACATGCCAGAACCAAGTCTAACAAGTCAGGAAATGACCACACAAGTTGTGTAGTCTGTGGTGACGTAAAGCATGAAAGGAAGCTGTGCTTCTGCAAGCAGTTTTGAGGGCTAAAGCTGACAGAGAAAAGAGCTGCAGTAAAGAAGTTGGGAGCATGCAAAAAGTGTCTTGAAGTTCATGATGATGGTTCATACTGCAAACCTGCATATCTGTGTAAAAATCAAATCAGCAAGGATGAACAAACTCCTGAGCATCATTTTTATCTGTGCCCCAATTATGAGATGAGGAAAAGCAGTGTGGATCAGAGAAGGAGTAAATTTGGTCCAGAGGAAGATAAAGGCAAGAAGAAATATACAGTGCACCAAGAGGAGTTTTTCAGCAAACTTCCACCAGAGTTGGCAAAACAATGCCGAGATGTGTTCTCCAACACTGCATCAAGAGCCTTCAACACTGCAAAGCATCAGCCAAGCCTCCTAAAGGAAGGTGGACTGCAAGAGCATCCAGTGATTATGATGCTTCTGGAGGTCATAGCAAATGCTGGACCAAAGGTTGGGACATTAATTGACTTGGCTTCAGATACCAACTACATAACTCACAAGGCTGCGAGTAGACTGAACCTTAGGAGTGAAGACATCACGCTTATCGTCCATGGAGTTGGGGGGATGAAGGTCCACGTAGAGACGAGGCGCTACCTTCTAAAGATCCGAGTGAAGACTCCCAAGGACACACTCAAGTCGCACCAGTTAGTTTGTTATGGATTGGACAGCATTGCAGATGTTCACAAACATGTGACACCACAGCAGCTGCAAAAGTTCTTTCCACACGTCCCACTTGAGGAACTTGTGAGACCAAAAGAGATACATTTGCTCATAAGCCATAGAGAAGGTCAGCTAGCGCCTCAGAGGATTAGAACTGTTGGAGATCTCATTCTGTGGGATGGACCACTGGGAAAGACTGTTGGAGGTTGTCATCCTGAGCTATTTGAGAAGCTTACCATGTCAGCCCACATGTCCAAAACACACTTCGCAAGATCAATGAGAGCAGCTGCTTTAAAGTATGAGGAGCTCACTGCCCCAGTCCCTGAGGAACCTTCACCAAACGGACAGGTCGCCGTCAAAGTTCAGAAGTCACGTACATCAACCGCCAATCGGGACTTCTTGGATTGGTGGAAGTGGGATAGCATTGGAGCAGCATGCGAGCCAAAGTGCGGGGGTTGCCGCTGTGGAAACTGCCAGCCAGGCGGAAAAGAAATGACTCTTGCTGAAGAGAGAGAGCTCGAAGTAGTAAGGGAAGGCCTCACCTACGTAACAGGAGACCGTCACAGTAAAGACCCACATTGGCATGCTAGCTATCCTTGGTTGGAAGACCCAGCTTCTCTACCAAATAATAAAAGGACAGTGGAAGCCACATTTCTCAGGACGGAGAGGCAGCTATCCAGAGAACCTGAATGGAAAAGTGCCTACACAGCTCAGGTGCACGACATGGTGGACCGAAAGGCTGCAATCAAATTGTCCGAAGACATGATTGCAAACTGGAAGGGACCAGTGTGGTATGTGAGTCACCTTATTGCTCCAAACCCCCACTCTGTCACAACCCCAGTGAGACTAGTGTGGAACAGCAGCCAAAGGTGCAATGGTGTCAGCTTAAATGATTTGCTGATGAAAGGTCCAGACGTCCTCAACCAAATTCGCGCCGTCCTCCTCAGATTCAGAGGCGGAATCTATGCTGCTCTGGGAGACATAAAGAAGATGTATAACTCAGTCTGGTTGGAGGACCGTGAAGTACACTTACACAGATTCGTCTGGCGAGATTCCGAGGACGAGGAGCTGGGAGAGTATGCTATCACAAGAGTGAACATCGGAGACAAACCTGCGGGGTGCATTGCACAGTTGGCAATGCGTGAGACTGCTAATCTTCCTTCTTTTACCCACCTCAAGGATGAGCAGCAAGTACTCCAGAAAGACAGCTATGTTGACGACATCCTCACATCTCACAACAGCCTCGACCAGTTGAGAATCATCACAGCAAATGTGGAACGAATCCTAAAAGCTGGTGGGTTTGAGCTCAAGCCTTGGGTTCTGTCTGGCCAAAGTGGGAGGAAGGAGGACAGTGATGCTTTAAAGAAAAGCAAAACAAAAAGCATGATCCTACCAAACCAAATGCATGATGATGATAACAAGGCACTTGGTCTGGGCTACATTGTTGAAGAGGACATGCTCCACGTTATGGTGGGAATCAATTTCTCCAAGAGAAAGAAAAAGATGCGGCTTGGTCAAGGCCTTCTACAAGAGCAAATCAAAACTCAGACGCCAAATCCCCTAACAAGAAGAGAGCTTCTCAGCCAGGTAGCAGGGCTATATGACCCCATCGGCATAGTGGCTCCTGTTAAGCAAAAGGGAGCGATTCTAGTACGCAGAGCTTTCCAGAAGCAAAAGAGGGAAGCTGTTCGGTCAGAGACACATGGGACATGGCACTCTCAGATGGACTCAGGGAGGATGCAATTAAGCTCTTTGAAGAGTACGTACAACTTGGAAAAGTCAAGTTCGTCAGGGCACTGACTCCCTCTTGCTCCGCAACTGAACCCTTGGGAATCACCTTTTCTGACGGAAGTGAGCACACCTACGGGGCGGTGATGTACCTGAGATGGGATTCAGACCATGGCCCAATTGTCAGACTTGTGGAATCCAAGGCCAAGTTAACTCCCTTGGACCACAGAGGAGACGCTGTTAAAGCAGAGATGTGCGGAGCAGTGTTCGCCTCACGCTTAAAGAAGTATTTTGAGCTACACAGTCAAATTCAAGTGGAGAAGTGGTATCATCTTGTGGATAGCCAAACAATCCTTGGTGCAATACAGCGAGAAAGCTACGGATTTCAGACATTCTTCGCCAATCGGATTGGAGAGATTCAAACAAGCACCAACATTCAGGACTGGCGGTGGATTCCTGGCCCACAAAACATCGCTGATGTAATCACCAGAGGTGCCAGCCCTCAAGACCTTGATCAGTATTCGGAGTGGCAAAATGGACCGAAGTTCCTGGTATTGCCTGTGAGTGAGTGACCAATAAAATCAGCTAAAGAACTGGCTGCCACTGCCAGAGAGGACATCAACAAGTTACAGAAGAAAGCTTTTGTTGCAGCACTATCAAGAGCCAAAGTAGAGAACCAAGAACCGGAACCAACAAGCCCAAAGAGACCACCTGCAGGGTCAGCTATTCAGAACCTTGTTGATGTCAAGCGGTTCAGCGTTCTAACTCGACTGATCAAGACAGTCGCATGGATTTGGAGAGCAGCGAAGAGGTTTCTTGGCAAGAACAAAGCCCTAAACAATCCAAAGTGGGAGGCCATCTCTTTGACAGGAGTCATTACAGTAAGAGAACGAGAAAATGCTCTAAAATACATTTTTTGTGCTGCGCAATTGGGCACAACTTTCCCAAGCACCACAACAGATCGACTGGTAGCCTATAAAGACCAAGATTCTGGGCTGATGGTTTGTGGTGGCAGAGTGCAGAGCTTTGAAGAGGATAAAGTTGCTGTTCCCATCCTGCCCGTTGATGCCTGGGTGTCCATGCTGCTAGCTCGGGAGGCTCACAGGGAGAGTCATGACGGAGTGGCTGGGACCTTGCTTAAAATTAGAAGAAAGGCTTGGGTCATAAAAGGAAGGAGAATTGCTCAAAAAGTCGTTGATCACTGCATAATCTGCAAGAAAGCAAAGGCAAAGAAATGTCAACAAGTAATGAGTGATCTGCCGCCTGAAAGAACTGAACCTGCTGCTCCTTTTGAGTTTACAACAGTAGACTTCTTTGGACCCTACCATATACACGATGATGTCAAGAAGAGGGTAAAACTCAAAGTCTGGGGAGTTGTCTTCTGCTGTATGGCCAGCAGAGCCGTCCACACAGAGTTAGTCAACACCTTATCAAGTGAAGGGTTTCTGATGGCTTATCAAAGATTCACAGCAATCCGTGGGCACCCCAAGAAGATCTGGTCAGATCCAGGCACTAATTTTATTGGCGCAAAACCAGTCTTAGAGGAACTATATAGGTTTTTGGACAACCTGGACAGAGCAGCTTTGGAGGAGAACGCAGCTAAAAATGGAACAGAGTGGATGTGGAAAATCCATCCTGCTGATTCTCCACACAGAAATGGTGCTGCGGAAGCTGCTGTGCGTGTTGTGAAGAGAGCGCTCCAAAGTTTTGGAAAAGAATCGTCACTCAGTTATAGTGAGTTTCAGACAGCTCTTTACATGGCAGCCAACCTGTCAAATGAACGTCCAATCGACGCCAGGATACAAAGCCGGGAAGACTGCGTTCAGTACATCACACCAAATACTCTTCTGCTTGGCCGAGCATCTCAGTGCGGAGACATCAAGACTTTTGACTTTTCCAGCTACCCCTACAAAAGACTTAGAACAATGCAGTCGGAGGTGAACAAGTTTTGGAAGAGCTGGAGCCAACTCGCTGGTCCTAACTTGTTTATAAGGAGCAAGTGGCACACCACTCAGAGAAATGTCACTGCCGGAGACATTGTCTGGTTAAGTGACCAAAATGCACTGAGGGGGCAATTCAAGCTGGGCAGAGTCGTCAGCTCCAATCCAGACCGCAAAGGCATCGTGAGAGACGTTAATGTACGGATCTTTCCAAGTTACTCCATTCCTCTGACAAAGGCTTTGAAAGGAAGGGCAAGGCATTCCACTCAGGGGAAGGAGAGGATCCAAGCCACGATAGTTCACAGGGATGTTAGGCGGCTGGTTGTCTTACTTCCAGTAGAAGAACAAGACAGAAATGCATCAGGTGACTAAGTTCAAACCTAGACTTCAAAGTTTGACTTTAAAGCGTCGAACTCCCAAGTGGTTCCATTGGAAGATCGAGTGGGAGGTGTCAAGTCAAACTGAAATGAAAGAACAGGTGCAGAGAAATGCTACATTGAAATCACGAGACAGTGATTAAAGTGGGCGGATCCCCAGCCTGCCGAGTTCTGCCCGGGGGTCAAAAGGGCACACAGCACCAGAAGCCAGTGAAGAAGACACAAGAGACTTGCGAGCGGCAAAACTTGAACAGTAAATCAAAAGGACTGTCCGAAAAGACTGCCGCGATAGCCAGAAAAGGCAAGCAGGACTGATTTTCTACAGACCCGATTGGCAGCCGGTAAGGACTGAACTCTAAATGGACTGAGCCGAAGACTGCAGCCCCAGAGACTCTGTTTAACCCTTTAATATCTGAGAAACTTGTCTGGCTAACGTGTTGATTGAGAAAGTTTGAAATATTGGTGGTGTTTGTTAACCAAGATGACAGGGTGATGATAGTGTTTGTTGTCTATGTAAAGTGCATCCTGCTTCATTGTGGGGTTAAGGGCTAATGTGAGCTAATTTCTAATACTTATATGCTATGTGTGGTGTTAGTTTAAAAAATTGCATTTAAAAAAATATGATAAAATGTGTTAGAAAACAGTAAAGATTCATATGATATTAAGCTAAAAAATTGGTAACAGTAGTGGGCATTATCTGTATTTTTCATTTAATGAAATGTGAAAATTATTTTAAAAAACAAAATGGCTGCTATGAGTTGGAATGTTAGATACATGTAATTTTTTGTTATTTATATTTGGTTACAGTAATGTGTATATTTTTTGCCTTTGTGTCTAAAGGTTTTTCACCTGATAAAGACCAAAAACTGGTAAAGACTAAAACTGCTAAAAACTGCTAAAGACTAATCTGCCAAAATAAAAGGAGGAGAAAATAAAAAAGGTGGAAAAGAAGTGTTTGGTCTGAGTGAATCCAGTTCATCATTTCGGGGTAGATAAATCAAATCCCTTTCAAGCGGGGAATCTGCAAAAACATTAGAAGACATGACAATGGGTGAGGTGCCAGTTTAAAAAAAAAATTTTGATGGGTGGGGGGGGGGGAGGATTTGATTAAAAATGTGTACATAAACACGACGAAATGTAATCAGGAGTTTCTATAAGATCCCCCCCCAATCTTCTAAAATCTAGCGAGTACAAGCCGAGTCTATTCAGTCTTTATTCATATGAAAGTCCTGACATCCCAGGAATCAGTCTGGTGAACCTTCTCTGTACTCCCTCTATGGCAACAATGTATTTGAACATTGGGCATTGTGACATCACACGATGGAACATTCACCAAGTGCTTGTCCTCCTGCAAAGGCATATGTAAATGAATACATTCCGATTGGACATCTGTGAGCATCGGGCATTGTGACATCACACAATGGAACGTTCACCAGGGGCTGGGGCTGGTTCTATGGGTGAGAAGCCAGTTTATTTTTGAAATATTGGGGGGGGGAGAAGGATTTGATTGGACATCTGCGAGCATCGGGCATTGTGACATCGCACGGCGGGAACGAATCGAAAGGCAGAAAGGGATCCGGACGCCAGCCGGACGGATGGGGCGAGAGTTTTATATATTAACTAGACCAAGTGCAGACCCGTTGGGTCTGTTTCCCCAACGGCGTTTTGCGGGGAGGAGGGGGTGAGGGGAGGCTGCGTCATCAAACTCACATTAACCACCCCCCAAACACACAGGTGGGGGAGGGGGGATGTGAAGAGGGGAGGGAGGGGAGAGGAGGTGGAGGAAACGGGACAGATTTGGGAGGGAAAGGAGAGCGGGGTAGGGGGTGAGAGAGGGGGATGGGGAGAGAGATGTGGGGGAGGGGGAGGATGGGGAGGTAGGGGAGGAGGGAGGGAGGGGGAGAGGGGTGGGGGAGAGAGGGGAAAGAGTGGGTAGGGAGAGTGGAGGGGGAAGGGGGAGAGGTGGAAGAGTGGGGAGGGAGGTGGAGAGGGGTAGGGGGAGTGATGGAAGAGGGACAGAGGGGTAGGAGGAAGGGGGCGGGTGGAGAGAGGGAAGGGGATGGCGTAGAGAGGGAAGGGGGGTGGGGGAGAGAGGGATGGGTGGGAGAGGGAGAGGGGTGAGGAGAGGGAAACATAGAACCATTAAAATTATGTGCAGGAGTAGGCCATTCGGCCCTTCGAACCTGCACCACCATTCAATATGATCGTGGCTGATCATCCAACTCAGTATCCTGTACCTGCCTCCTCTCCATACCCCCTGATCCCTTTAGCCACAAGGGCCACATCTAACTCCCTCTTAAATACAGCCAATGAACAGGCCTCAACTACCTTCTGTGCCAGTGAATTCCAGAGATTCACCACTCTGTGTGAAAAATATTTTTCTCATCTCGGTCCTAAAAGATTTACCCCTTATCCTTAAACTGTGATCCCTTGTTCTGGACTTCCCCAACATCTGGAACAATCTTCCTGCATCTAGCCTGTCCAACCCCTTAAGAATGTTGTACGTTTCTATAAGATACCCCCTCAATCTTCTAAATTCTAGCATGTACAAGCCGAGTCTATCCAGTCTTTCGTCATATGAAAGTCCTGACATCCCAGGAATCAGTCTGGTGAACCTTCTCTGTACTCCCTCTATGGCAACAATGTATTTGAACATTGGGCATTGTGACATCACACAATGGAACGTTCACCAAGTGCTTGTGCTCCTGCAAAGGCATATGTAAATGTATCCATTCTGATTGGACATCTGTCAGCATCGGGCATTGTGACATCACACGATGGAACGTTCACCAGGGGCTGGGGCTGGTGCTGCTTCTATGGGTGAGAAGCCAGTTTATTTTTGAAATATTGGGGGGGGGGGGGGGGGGGGGGGAGAAGGATTTGATTAAAAACGTGCACTTAAACACGACGAAATGTAATGAGGAGCGAAAGGCAGGAAGGGATCCGGACGCCAGCCGGACGGGGCGAGAGTTTTATATATTAACTAGACCAAGTGCAGACCCGTTGGGTCTGTTTCCCCAACGGCGTTTGCGGGGGGGGGGGGGATTGAGAAGAGGGGAGGGAGGGGAGAGGAGGAGGAGGAAACGGGATAGATTTGGGAGGGAAAGGAGAGCGGGGTAGGGGGTGAGAGATGGGGAGAGATGTCGGGGAGGGGGGATGGGGAAGATGGAGAGGGGTGGGGGAGAGAGGGGAAAGAGTGGAGAGGGAGAGTGGAGGGGAAGGGGGAGAGAAGTGGAAGAGTGGGGAGGGAGGGAGGGGTAGGGAGAGTGATGTACCTGCCTTCTCTCCATACCCCTTGATCCCTTTAGCCAACGCAGCCGTTCCCTACCCGTAACCCCCACTGGGGGGGGGGCATCACACACACTAACCACCCCCACACACGGAGTTGGAAAAGTGTATAAACACCGTTCCCTACCTGTAGCCCCCAGCGGAGACGTGGTCGTCGAAGTCGGGTCCCGGCCGTCTTAAAATAGCGTATCTTGAAGTCGTCGAAGTCGGGTCCGTCTCGGTAACGCGGGGGGGGGGAGGGGGTGGCGGGGAGAAAGGAAGAAATGCGGCCGGAAGCCGTACATGTAAATGGATCCGTTCCGATTGGACGTCTGCGAGCGTCGGGCATCGCGATT